>NC_134845.1:51925692-52227298 GCF_965363235.1 Mytilus galloprovincialis
ACAAACGAATGTCACTAGTGCGGAGAATTTTGTTTCAGCCTTTGTGAACACGAACTTCAAATGTATTTTTAATAGCAATAACGCAATAAATAGTATGCTTTTTTTTCTCATAAAATGGTATTCAAATTAGTTGTTTTTGAAGTACTTATACAATTTGTGGCAATGAAAGCTTGTTTTCCAAAATATTTATTTTAAGTTTTACTTAGAATCACGATGCATGTATCTACAACGCCTACAATGATTAATATACCATTCAGATGTGACGTTATTTACAAATTATATCTTATATATGTATAAAATAAGGTAGATCTGACTATTAAAGCGATATAGATATAATAATTTTAGATTTTGAACATCATGATAATTTAATACGATATGCAATATTCTCATGTTAGGAAAAACGTTTTGGTCGTAGATGTAAGATTAACTCATAAAACATATATCTTTTTTTCTATAAAAAAAAGAAAAGAAAGAAAATCCACAGAAAAAGAACAGCAATATTTGTAATCGAATGTCAAACGAAAATTTTATTTTATTCTGTTAAATAACCAAATTCCGAAATTCTAACATGTCTAATGTATAAAATTATAAATAGATTTACACTTGATAATTTCTAATTTACATTTGGTTGATTAAATGAAGTTAACACTACATTTTACGATCAATCTCTGATAATACCATATTTTTACAACTACCAAATAGAAATGGTACAAGAAGCTTTGATTTATTCTGCAATCCTATCAAACATGTGAAACAATAAAGTGATTTACCATTCCGAATAAAGCAAGATACCATACATTAAAGAGTTATTCCAGCATCATATTATTAGCAATAATATTTATAAAATATTATGGTATCGTCACATTTTTTTATGGTAGAATAACCTCATCTGATATCTATGGCGGAAGTACATGTGATACATCCTCATTCTTTCAATATTCAAGCTGTGGGATGGTCATGCTCCCCGTATTGTCGACAAAGTAATCATATTCTTATACTTTTACTTACATTTGCCTTGGTGGCAATACAGCCTTGGTGGGTTTAAGACCTTGGTGGTCATTTATATATGCCTAGGTGGCAATTGACCAAGGTGGTCATTTATATATGCCTTGGTGGCAATATACCTAGGTGGTCATTTATATAGGGTTGTTGGCACAAGACCTAGGATGTCATTTTTAAATTTTTTATATATTTTCGGCAAAGTTGTGAAGAATCAAGTCGAAATACAATTGTCAATGTTCCTGATTAGGAAGTAAAGGGTGAGTTTGATTCAACAACAGTAAAGACAGAGACAAACCAGCATGGTTAGTACTTGGAGGTGAAGTCCCTTTGATTACAACAAGTTATTCAAATAATGACAATGTTCATTTTGATATGAGTTCATTGCCTTAACGCAACTTTTAAAAGTTTGTATGTGGTCAAATTCATGAGAATTTATTGAACTATGAAACTATTTTTAAAGAACTGTGTACACGTATCTTGAAATATTAAGTAGATTTGTAAAGTAATTAAAAAATAATATTTAATAAAAGTGTTGAAGACATTTTTGTTTGGAGTATTGGGAATACTTTTAGACAAGTATTCCTTAAGGTAAAACCTCGCTAGTGATGTAATTTGAGATTGGCCTGCAAATATACTGTATGGACTATAGAGTTTTCTATGTCCATTACTTAACACGAACTTGATGCAAGATTATATCAATCACTGAGGATATGGGTATAACCTCATTGGTTGCTATCTTTGGCGGAAGTACACGTGATACATCCTCATTCTTTCAATATCCAAGTGGTGGTTGGTTTAAGGGCTATGTTTGGTCAGGCAATACATATTGACTGTTATGGGTTGATGTGGTTTTTGATAAGTTACCCCTCTCCCTACCATACGTATTAAAATGTGGATATGTTTTTATATTTATATTTTGATATTGGTAGTACATGTATGCATTGGATGGAGCTAGCATGTCAGTTAACTGCTAGTAGTCTGTTGTTATTTATGTATTATTGTCATTTGTTTATTTTCGTTTGTTACATCTTCTGATATCGGACTCGGACTTCTCTTGAACTGAATTTTAATGTGTGAATTGTTATGCGTTTAATTTTCTACATTGACTAAAGGTATAGGGGGAGGGTTGAGATCTCACAAACAAGTTCAACCCCGCTGCAATTTTGCGCCTGTCCCAAGTCAGGAGCCTCTGGCCTTTGTTGGTCTTGTATGATTTTTAATTTTAGTTTCTTGTGTATAATTCGGAGTTTAGTATGACGTCCATTTTCACTGAACTACTATGCATATTTTAAGGGGCCAGCTGAAGGACGCCTACGGATGCGGGAGTTTCTCGCTACATTGAAGACCCATTGGTTTCCTTCGGCTGTTGACTGCTCTATGGTCGGCTTGTTGTCGCTTTGACACATTCCCCATTTCCTTTTTCAATTTTATTTTGGGTTAATGAGCACGAGACATTAGGAAAAAAAATTACCATAGGATCATGCTGACGAAACACACATTCGCTTTGGCAATTTTCAAGGGTAAGTGGATTCGTATGTTTGTGCTTGCTATTTCATTACAATGGTAAAAACAGATTATATATTTCAGATGACAATAATGTTTATTATAATTAATGCTTCATTTTATGAGCTCCAGAGTAGTTATATAAGAAACACCTGCTCACTATATCTAGTGTGCTCTTACGCATACCATAGTAGTCCACATTTTGCTTTCTGAAACGTATTTTTAATTATTATCTTGTATCCGGTTCTCTCCTCGAGAGTTTTCTATGCCCATAACTTAATATGAACTGGAATTCAAGATTATATCAATCAATGAGGATATGTTGTATTATGTTCACTGTTGAAACGAATTAACAATCTGTAATTTTCTATTGAATTGGTAGTATTTTCTATGTAGTTGTATTAGAAAAAGACAACAGTAATATACCGCTGTTCAAAACTCATAAATCCATGGACAAAAAACAAAATCGGGGTAACAAACTTAAACCGAGGGAAACGCATTAAATATAAGAGGAGAACAACGACACAACACTAAAATGTAACACACACACAGAAACGGACCAAGCATCAGACAAAATCCCACGAGAATAACAAATATAACATCAAAACCAAATACATGAATTTGGGATAGACAAGTACCGTGACACGTATTAGGTTATCAGAAAATGTAAGAAAAGTTTTTAAATGAGTTATCCTCTTTCATCATAGATATAATAATTATATTATTATCATTATCATTTTTATACAAAAATATACATGGAGTTTATAGTTCACGTAGTTTTTTTTTATCAGAATGTTGGTTTATCTCAATAAGCCTATAGAAATGTAGAGGCGAACCAACTGTTACTAAAAATTAACGTGCCTTAATATTAAACATGTTATTTCATTTACAGAAGTATACTCTTACAATAGAAAATACACAAAATAAAATTAATATCTGACCAATATTAGATTAAAAAAATAAGCAGCACATTCTATCTGTCACCCCCTTTTTTAAACTTATATATGTTACAGTAAATAGGTGAAATTAGGAATTACACGTAATTTCTAAACATTTCAGTAAAGGCCTGTAATAACTAGTCAGTTTAGTAATTACAAGTATTTACTAGTTGTTTTAGTAATAACTGGTATTCACTGATTTTTTTTGTCATTTTTACAGCTATTTACTAACTTTATATTTTTGTTTAAAAATTCAAGACGTAATTCAAGATATCAAATTAGAAAGTAAAGGGGTGGGGATTTTTAGGGCTTTCTTCAGTATAAAGGATTATAAGGCACTTTAAAAGTGCGTAATGTTTTTAATTGAAACTTTAAAATGTTGCTTAATAAATTTTGAAACTCCCTAAAAATCATCAATATGCAAACCAATGATATCAATCCAAAATTGAGAAATACATTTTTGAGAAATTTATAGGCAACTTAGCCAGCTCTTTTTAAGACAGACATTAGATTATGCAAATGATCTTGATAATTCTTCAAATCTCATAAATTTGTTAAATTAAAATCTCCATCAGGCATATTTTGCATATCAACTTGGCCAATGACATGACTTAAATTCCTTTTACAAAATAGGTTTTAGTACGACTTCTTTTGTCAGACATTTGCGATGAAGAGGACATTCTTCACAAACAAATTTATACAAATTGATGGCGTTAAAAATCACATTTTCATTTTTCTGTGTTTCTCTTTTTATGAGTTTTTCAAAATCTCCAAACTGAAGCTTATGTACCTGCAACACAATTTTAGCATCGTTTCTACCTGTATAAGAATGATCTTTTTGTGGATTGAATAAGTCAGCTAAATGTTCCATCCCTTTTCTTTTACTTTCAATGTTGACGTTCTTTTCATTTTCGTCGAGCCTGCGACTTTTGTCGCAAAAGCAAGACATAGCGAACCATCATTAATTCCGTCGCCAGGGGCATCCACAAATATTCACTCTGTGGTTAAAGTCTTTTTTAAATTTTGATAATTTTCTAAAATTATCCTGGATTTCTAATAAACTTGAACAGTAGCTTGTTTATAATCAAAAGATCAATTTCAAGAAGAAAAAATTGTAAAAAAAAAAGATTTCTCCGTATTTTAATTATAAATGAACTTAGTTTTATGCCAGTTAATATTACATTCAAACTGTGGTTAAATGTTTTTAAACTTTGATAACTTTCTCAAAGTGTCCTGGTTTTCTACCAAACTGGGACAGAAGCTTGCTTATGATTATAAAATAATATCTAGAAGTTATGTAAAGTTTGTAAAAAAAAATTTTTTTTTCGTAAATTACTTATAAACGGACTACATGTAGTTTGTTTATTCAAATTACATATCAAACATACACTCTGAAGTTAAAGTTTCTAAAATATTTAATAGATTTCATAAACCATCCTGATTTTTTAACAAATTTGGACAGAAGCTTCTTACAGAACTAGACATAGCATATAGAGGAATTTTTTCTTCCTATTTTTGTTGGGCCTGTGACTCACAGCAATAGTAGACGAGACACTCGGTTGTGCGGAAACCTCATAATTTTATATCTGAATACATCGGTAAACCATCTCCAGTTAGGGATTGAATTGAAGGTCAAATGAATATATATTCAATTAGGTCCAATTATTAGCTTGAAAGTGCTCAACTCATCAACCATATTTCTCAGCTTATTTAACATAGAAGAAACCGATAGGCTGTTGAAAGTGAAATATAATTTCACTAAATCATTTTAATTAATGATTTAACAACAACAAAAATCATACATAATTTTAATCTCGTAGCTAATAAACCTATAGCAAAACGATACATTTAAGGCTGCTCCCTTTTTTAAGAATACTCACTGATATTCTAGTAAGTACTACCATTAATTTTGATAAGAAGACCATATTACAACATTGTTTTTCAGTAAGTAAATAGGTGTAAAAATTCATTTTAAAATTAGTAATTACTGGTAATTACTGGGCCGGTTTAGAAATTACTTGTATTTACTAAGTGCATCGGGAATTACATGTAATTCCTAAATTTTAGTAATTACATGTAATTCCTAATTTCACCTATTTACTGTAACATATACATGTATGCTTTCTGAGGGGAAACCAGGAACTATCAGTTGCACTTAGTTGATTATTGGATATCATGGTTAATAATCTTAACGAAAAAGGCAAACATGATTTCATTTGCATCGCAACTATGCGTTAAGCCATCGCTATCAATGGGAATATACTCCCATAAGAAGTTGACAGTGTAAGCTAAAGGTTATCAGTTATTACTTGACCAGCCATCTAATATTTGAAATTGAACGTGAACATGTGCATTCAGTTGATTTGTTTTTTAAGTGGTCTTTATTGAGGTTCTACAACTCGTGATTGTAGGTAAAACAATTTGTTCGTAATAGGTGCTGTACACGTATTTGAGATGTCTTATAACATGTACAAAGAGTGGTATGTATGATTGTACTGCTTTATGATAACGGCCATTGTCTCAATTTGTGGCATATAAAACAAAATTGTTAGCAAAAGTGAGTTTTAATTTTTTCCGATGTTTTTTTCTAAGATGACTGCCGGTGTAATATATCTGTAAAACAATATCGAATTCGATAGATCTAGGTTGTATTAAAAATTATTAACATCTGTGTCTCGAATTAAGTTTGGAAAGTGGTAGTGGCTATTGTGCCGTGTTGATTTGATGAGTTATGCAACGACTTTTGAAACAAAGAAGTAATATATATAAAGATATTTTGTAAAGAGGAAGAAATGTATTATGGCAATGACCATACATGTAGCTACATGTACGTCACAATGAGAGTAAACCTTTTTTGATTGAAAACATTTGTATTGAATTAGAAATGGGTTACTAAAACATTAAGAAGTTTATATAACTATCATTATTACATAGTTTAGGACGGAATCAGTTTTCTTTGATTTGATGACTGGTTATATTTAATAATGACGAAATTAAGGTATCATCACATTGGAATGGTTTTAGCTGAAAATAAAACAAAAGAAATTTGTTAGCCAATGCATATTTGTTTTCCTGTTAATGTTCTGTACATAAATCAAGATGGTATAACATTGGAATAAAAGTCAATTTAGACAGCGTTAGCACAATAAAAACATACAGAACGTATAGAAGTAAACGTTCGATGTATGGTCTAGTCAGGTGCAATCATACATTTCCTTTGAACTCTGGTATAAAGCGGAAATCATACCACAACTTAATTTCATATACAATTTTAATTCTAGATACGGTTTTCATTTTATTTTATCTTGTACTGTCCTTTTTATGACTTTATTGTCCGTACGTTGATTTAAATAGCTTTAGATTGACCTTGCGATGATAACTATCTGCGCTATTCCTTGAGTGCATTTCGTTATTGCCCGTGTTACATTGATTGATCTTACACTGTTGATGCATTGACTTTAAATAAGCTTTTTTTCTTTTATCATCCTAAAAATGTGCAATGCCTGTGCAATGAATGTGCAATGCATGAACAATGCATGTGTAATGCCTGTGCAATGAATGTGCAATGTATGAACAATGCATGTGCAATGCCTGTGCAATTCCTATGTAATGTATGTGCAATGCATTGCAATAGAAATGTTTGTGTAATGCCTTCAGTTTACTTTTAGTTTTGTAAGTTGATTTATCTTGGACTGTCCATTCAATGACTTGAGTTGTTCTGTCAAAAAAAAAACTCCTTGAACGATTTAAGTTGCTTTAACATGTTTAAGATCTTTAACAAGTCTATTGTTGAAACAGTACACAAAATTAATCACGGGAGAAGACATTAACAGCATTGTTAAACTTAAATTGATAGTGTTAATTCGGATTGTTAGTATGTTTGATATCAAAATAACCGTAAACACTTCATAAGTGGATTTAAAACTTGTTAAAGGTGTTTCATTTGTCTAGAAAATATTAACTGTATATTCACTAATAATCAATATTGATGATTAACATTTAACAATGTATACCTACATTTTTTACAACAACATTTCCAAATAACTATAGCAATTACAACTACAAGTACTAATAGCACCACACATCCAACTACGATTCCTGCTATTTCTCTGCAAGTGAAAAAAAATTAAGAATACTTGTTCATGCTCGTAAAACTGTATTATGAATACTTGCTCATACTTGTAAAACTATACAAGAAATTTATCTTCATACTTGTAAAACTATTCAAGGAATACATGTTCATTTAGTAAACTATACTAGGAATACTTGTTCATACTTGTACAACTATACTAGAAACGCATGTTCAAGATTAATGTAGACATTACAAACAAGGCTATAATGTTTGTTGATGTTGAACAAAGAGAACACAGACTGTTTGAAGATCAGTTAAAAAAAAGATAAAATTTGCTTCATACTCTATAGTATAAAACGAAGTTTTTTTTATGGTTGTGGCCAGTTATCTTTTTCTTGCATGAATTTATATTTCTAAAATCACACTGCACAAAAAGTGATACGAAAAAGTGATACGAAAATCGGAATTAATCTGATTGGCTTATACAGCATCACTAAACGATATCACAGCATTTCCATTGGCTATTCGTTAGATCATTGATTACTTTCAAAGTTAACGACGATGTACATTTCGTCTATGGTAACGGACATGTGTGATTTCGTCAATACCGACCGTGCAAGGCCTATATAGCCAGTCATGGTCGTTAAAAACTCGGATTTGTTTGTTGTACAAACCACCCACACTTTTCACCTGACAATGTTCTTTTTGTCAAATTTTATTGCATTCTGAAGCGTGCAAAAACTCTTTAAATGTCTAAATTTGACACTGGAAAAGGACATATGACGTCATACTGATTGTGCAAAAGATTTGTGGATTTTTTAATTCAACACAATGAGAGTGTTGACAATAAGAGAAATCTGTTTAACAACATGTGAGAATTGGATATTTCTTGATATCAACTCTAGTTATTTAATCTAAATAGTACCAATAAATTCGCAGATTGCGCGTTTATTATTTTTTGAAATTGAATAACACGAGTTGATATCAAGCAATATCCCTTTCTTACTTGTTATGAAAACTATTATTGTATTTCGTGGTGTACGACATTTCCGATGTTTGACAGTTCGATATACATATATTTAACGTCAGGCGAGCTTTGCTTTAAATACTTTATTGTCACGAGCGGAGGAATATCATAGACGTTAAATCTATATTAACTAAATCTGCTAAGTCACTCCTTTATCTAAGAAACAATGCATGAAATCCATTGATTTATTGGAAATTTATAATATTCGAATTATATCCTTAAAGTAAGCGAGACAGAAAATTAATGAATGTCATGGTCCAAATCATGTGTAAATTGACTACACATCTATGGATTTCAAGAAATATTTTGGTCCTAATAGACATGTTCACCATAAGCCGATATCGAAACTGAAACCGATACCGAAACCGAAACTGAAACCGATACCGAAACCGAAACCGAAACCAAAAAAAGTAGTAAGGTAAATGGTTAATGTTAATAATGTTTAATTAACTCAACCCATTTACTCCATTTTATTGTTTGGAATTTAAAACACTAGATTGAAAGTTTATTCAATTAAAAAAATAACATGAATCTATCAAAACAGTCAAATTTAATTCAACGAGGCAAACATTTTTTTCATTTTATTATAATTGTATGACTACTGTTAATCTGTATCAGATGAAGGGGGGGGGGGGGGTCCAAAAAGCTTGATGGTGTTTCGGCAAAATTACTTTCAACAGTATGTTATACATTTTCATGTTTTTCTCTCTCCTTTTCCTTTTCTTTTCTTTTTCCGGAACTCGTTTGATTTTCCCTCTTGATATGCTTGGTTCTTCAATGTTGATCATCAATTTTTGTTCTTGGTGTTAGCAAACATTTTATTTCATAAAGCTATCCATGAAATTTGGCCAATTCTTCATCAAGCTTTCCTATCATTGATAACAAATCCGTCAGCTAAAAATTGGGAATCTACGAAGGGTGATTGGCCAGAATTGGAAGAAGCTGTTGGATCTATTGATGGCACCTACCATATAATAAATCGTCAACCACAAACTGGGCATGGTTTTATAGTGGACATTGTCGTATACACTATATTCATGTACACAATAGTAATAAGAGACACAGGACAGAAAATAAGATACATCAACTATGGTTTCTAGATCATAGCAATGACGCAATGACTTCCAAATTGATGGATGCGATCGGTCCACCCGATGTTTTACCGTTTTCATGTGATTGTTACTTACTTGTCGATATCATATATCCAGAATGAAGACGTCAAAATCAATGCATCGTAAAAAGATAGCCCCGCTCTCTACAGGCTAAGAACCCTTGCAACATATCTCATGCGTTGCGTGTTGCAAGGAGAAATTCTATTTTTGTTCAACTTAGTCTGAAATATTAGTGACAGCAAAAATACAGAACTTCAACCCGGATGGCCTTCAACTTCCTATTGTAATACTTCTTTTAATACTTGTTATTGTTTCTCTCGGAAACAAGCTTGTACTTTCTGTTAACTTCACGTTATGTTGAGTAAGCGTTTTCCAAATAATAATCCTTATGCACTTAGTTGTGTGACGCCTACTACTTTTGATTGTATGACGTCTTCCAAAAATTCCACGGTTGTCAGTCGGAGTCAATGTAGAGCAATCTCAGTCGATGTTTAAGGGATATTTGAAATTATTTATTCTGAACATTAAAAGAGTATTAAATTAGTATAGGAATAATCATAATAATGTATTTGAAGAGTTGCCTCCGTCAATTTTGGATTTGGAATCGACGGTCAACAATATCTTTTCTACTGGATCCATTCACGTGTTACTAGTAAATCTGCATTTGAGATCTCGATGGAAAAACTTCTCGTTTGCAAATAATACATTTAAAAAAGTGAGAGAAAGAAAGAAAAATCAATTTTTAACATACCCGTCGGACAAGCTGTCAGTTGAGTCAGTTATCTTCTGATCTGCAATTTGAGAAACCTTAGTTCGAAGTTGTTTATGAAAATGTAGATGTTTAATCAATTAAGTTAATATATCCAAGTAAATAATCATTTAGTTATTATATTAAACGTTTCAGACTATAAGTTGTGTTGATCTAAATGGAAATAAAAAAAAAATCGTTATTTTCATGAAAGCTATAAAATTTATATTATTTTATCTACGTATATATTGTCACTCAGTATATTTTTCTTTACAATCAAGTTTATGATTTATTTAAAAGAAATACCTTACCACACAATATTCCTGTATAATTTGGAGAACACGTGCAAAAGAATGTGGCTTTGCCAGAAGGTGCATAACAAGTGGCGCCGTTTGAACAAGGAGTAGTATCACATGGAGCTGAAATACATTAATATATACAATAAACGTAACCGATATGCATACATTTTTTTCAACGAAAAGTCAAAGTAATGAGTATTGATATATTCTATTTAATACGTACATGATTAAGCAAATTATTTTGAACAACGTTGAGCTAATAAAAATACTGTTTTCTTACATGGAGGTTTTCGCCCAGCACATACTAATGACAGCCAAATTGATGTTTTATACATTTTCAGCACTGTAATAACTATCAACGTGATTGAAAAGGTATGAAGAAGCGTGACATGCAGTATTGTAAATAACTCTCTATTCTGCATGGTTTGTTGTTTTATGTTGAAGTGTATTTAAAAATTCAATGGGTAATATGTATAAAATATTACTATATTACTGTCTTTTCTATGAGGTAAATGTGTGGTTTTATTGACTTTTGAAAATCTTTTGAGAGAGATTAAGAGATAAATAGGACATTTAACATTAATCCTAATGCGTACTGTATACATGTGCACATTATACTGAATGTGCATTTTATAAGGTCTTTTGAAGATCTTTTGTTTATGATCAAATTATTTTTTTCTGTTTAATTTAATAGTTAAATTTGTAACCATGAATTAGCTTTCATAATGAAGAGACCTAAGGTATTTGATTTGCGATATGTGTCTTATAGAGTGTAAGTGAGATAAAAACCATCAAATAATTAATCGTCGTGTTTCAGGCTTATTTGTGGAAAAGCGACTTGGTTTGTTCGTACATATAACCCTCTATCAATTAAACAATCACTTTTCAACTTTTAACATTAAACTAAATACCAGAATACATTAAAGTGGTGTTTTAAAAATGACCTTGACAATAGCTACATTTAAGATTATCTTTGTGACACCAAAATAGAGATCAACACAAAAAATTACCGGTCTAGTCTTACTCTCATTTGCACCCCCCCCCCCCAAAAAAAAAATAATTAAAAAAAAACGAACTCCGAGGGAAATGCTAAACAGAAAGTCTCTTAGGATATGGCAAGATGAAAAGGTCACAAATTAAACGAATTGATAACAACTGTCATATTCCTAAATGGGTGACTTGCAGCACACAGCGTGCATCTATTGATATACTTAAAAAGATTGATGATTTATTAAATGGTTAAGTTTAGATATGTAGTATTGACTACAATCCTCTATAACAACTGGGCGCATACTAGTTATTTATTGCTAACTGTTTCTGAACATTTGGATTACATTACGTTGTTCACTACTTCAATTCAGTATTAACATTCACAATTTATAAGATCGTAAGTGAATTCTAAAACATATACTATACTTCAAAGTTAATGACTATTATTAAAAAAGAATTAAAATTGCATATTATATTAAGTATGTATTAAAAAAAAATACTTTAAATATAAACTGTTACAGTCGTTAAACATTTGAAAAAAAAAATGATTGGTTTTTGAAATCAAGACTGGGGAAAATATCTGGTAGTCATAATTGTGAACAATACAAAAATAAGTATATTCGTTTTATCGAAAAAAAAACATCGTTATAGAATAAGTAACTGTGGTCAAGCATTGCAATTCGATCGTGAATGAAATTAGAGGTAAATGATAGCGACCATATTAACAAGACTAGTGTTATTCGGTATAATGAGATAAACTATCTTGGAAAATACGTAACGGTAGTCAAGCTTTGATTATAATAGGATCGTGAAAGATCTGGTTTCGGATCTTGGTAGATATTGTACATGTATTCTTATCGTGAAAGCAATGCAATATAATTCTAATTATGTAACATCCATTCTGTTATCATTCTGCGGAATTATAAGGAAAAAAACAGTCTTTTTTTGAAAAATACAAAATGCAACAGATATATGTAAAGTTAAACAAATAACAAAGTACACGTTGTATCTACAATTGTATCATGTATATAACATGTGTATTTAAAATTGATTTCTTTTATCGTCAAATAGTGCAGAATACTGTCAATGATATATTATTGAAAAGTTTAAGATATTTTTGAAAGTAGGATTTTATTGTATTGTATTCTTATTTGATCATGAACGATTAGTCACAATCATGAACGATAAGTCACAATAATGAACGATTAGTCACAATCATGAACGATAAGTCACAATAATTAACGATTAGTCACAATCATGAACGATAAGTCACAATCATGAACGATTAGTCACAATTAACGCGTTGTTTTGATATAAAAGTGGCTGTGGGCCTGCCCTTTTCCCTGGTAGACACGCTCGGTGAAAGAAGAAAGAAAAAGAAAGGCAAATGTACATTCAAGTGTGTAAATCGGATATAAACAGATAATGCAAAAAAGGAGCAAAATACCAAAAGTAAAACAACAGTATACAACAACATATAAAACTAAAGACTGATCATCAAAAAGCGGCTGCAATCTCAGTAAGAACATATGCATTTAACAATGTATTAATTGAATGTATTCTCCTCCTAAAATGTATGAATCTTATGCCACATTTAACTCATAACAAGAAGGTACAGAAAACCCGAGGGAATAACAAAACAGCTGAACGCTTTAATAAAAAGATATAGGAAAGCTTTTCTATGATTAAGTAAGTGTTTGTCAATCTTTTAATATCCAATGTAATTTGTGCCGTTCTCCAAATGGTTTAATTTTTTAGAAATTTCATTTTATTTTAGGTAAAAAAAATACATGTTTGTTGTACATTGTTTGATAATAAAAAATGTTTGATATCCAATACTATATCAAACTTAATTTTGACTTACATGATTCGGTGAATAATGTTAAAGAATGTTATAATTGTATAAATAAAGTTTCCTTGATAAATATATGTACTTATGTTCCTCACATGAAACACCATTCGTTACGGCATTCGGTAGTAATGTCAGCCAAACTAAAGCTATTAAACTAGTCCAAAATGTGTTATTCATCTTCAGTACTGAGACAGCTATCACCGTCACAAAGAGAATTGATCGTGATGAGATGTACTCCTAACAATATTCTTAAGTGTTCTTCTTCTGAGATACAGAACTTATACTTCAAGTTATACGAGTTAACAAGTGTGAAGAAACGTCATATGCAATTTTACGCCCCATTATCATGATTTATTATTTTCTGTTTATGTTCAATGAAATACTACGGTGCACACATGAAGGGACATTAGCTAGGATAAAGCAGTTTGTAAATTTTTCTTTATATTTTTTCTTCACATTTTCAAGATAATATATTCATTTAAAGAGATACCTCTAAAAACTAATAAGATGATATGATAAACTAACTCATGTAATTGACATATCTTATAAATCAAATAAGACATCATATAGCTATATATATTTATCATATGTTTAGTAGTAAATACAGTAATTTTGCATATTTGATAAATAGCCTGCTGTTTAATCCATATCGCGCAACTTTGATGCGCACCCTTTATCGCATACCCTTTATCACACCCCTACCCTTTATCGCATACCCTTTATCACACCACTACCCTTTATCACATCCCTACTTTTTTTCTTTTTTTTTTTACTTAAAGTCAGTTTTGTTATTTTTTTGCTTAAGATAAATTTTCCTCAAAATAGGTTAATTTTTTGAATGACGTCATTGTTTGGTATGTGACGTCACGAACGTCAAGTTTTCATATTGTATGTGACGTCACGAATGTCAAGTTTTCGTATTTTTTGGCACACTAAATGCAACTATAAAAAAACAAAACACACAAATAAGTATAATTAAAAACCAATTGTTCAGAGAACCATTGATGGTCTTTCCACCAGTAAGGATCTTTTTTATATGAAAATATTAAAATTCGGTTTTAAATGTCAATTTTAGCGTCAAATGACAGCTTATTGGACGCTGATTCCAAAAATATATGGTTTCTATACAAAAAGATATACATAAGGGAGATCATTTTTTACTTCCGGTTTAAAAGATGTTATTTCCGGTATGTTTTGATAGTTTACTTGACTCTGATTCCAAAAATAGATGGTTCTATATACTTTAACATTAAATTAGTACAAAAAATGGCTACTTCCGGTTTACAAAAGGTCACTTCCGGTTGGCTTTTTCAAGGTCACATAGCTTGCAATCTTTTGCCAAAAGTCCCATGGCTTTATCATGTATATATAAGAGGAAAAAGCAAAGGTCAAAATCTAGAACGTTAAATTTACCTATGACCTTGAGCTCAATTTCAAGGTCATCAACCAAGGACCTCAAATCAAAAGACTCTAGGCCTCTACTTTATATTGTTAATGAGTTATATTACCATACAACTAATATTAGATATAAAAGGGGGCAAAACTCGCATTAAATGTTACGTACCCTTTTAAAAAAAATTTACATGTTACGACATGTCGCAACTAACAATTGTGTGAAAATATTTTGTCGATATCTTGTATGATTTCTGAAAATAAGAGATAACAAGCCAAAATCAAAAATTTGAACATGACCTTGACCTTTGACCTTGACCTCATTTTCATACTTTTTGAGCAAGGGCCTCAAATCAAAAGACCCTAGGCCTCTATCACTTATGGTTTTCCAGTTACAAATTTATTTCACTTATTTCAATACAAAAGGGGAAATTACTCTCATATGGGGTCTTCGTAAAGCTTCGGTCAAAATAAAACGTAACATCCTGAGGATATAACGAGCAATTTGGAAAATAAATTTGTCGCTTTCTTTTACGGTTACGGAGGAGATCTGATAACAAGAAAAACAGTGTTTGGGAAGATAACTCTTACAAGGAAAAGTGTTCGGTTAAACAGGGTGAGTTTCAAAAGCGTACAGACTGTATGATCTCATATACAAAAAAACTAAGCGACATCTTTTGAAACATTTTTACACCGCAAGAAAAAAATTAGGCGGAAGAAAAAAAAAATAATCAGAACAAAATCAATAGGTCTTTCCACACGAAAGATGGAAAGACCTAATAATAAACAAAATATTTTTAAAACAACAGCACGCAAATTGTAAGGTAACCAAGGTGCTTCAGATAAGTAATTGAGCAGTTCTTTTAAGGCCTCTGAAACAAGACAAAAGTAGAACTGAAGGTAACCCAGTGCTATGGATCAGAAAACAGTTCATATAATATAATACTCTTCTGTTGAAATATATGATAAAGCGTATAATACATGGCAAAATCCGTATCACATGCCGTATCACCCTCGACCAATATCATCCCTCGGGCCTAAAGGCTCTTGGGCTGATATTGATGTCTCGGGATGATACGACATATGATACGGATTTTGCCATGTGTTAAACTCTCTCTCTCTATATATATATATCAATTAAGATATTTTATATATCAAATAAGATATCGTAGTAAACAGTGTTATAAACCCATTTAGTTGTCAAATATATGATTTATGTTACAAGATATGATATTTACATAAAAATGAACCTTATTTAGTAAGACAAAGATCCCCCCCCCCCCCTTTGATGTTATAGGAATGATTACGCGCTCACAACCCAAATATATTCTTTATAATTATTTCTATCAGGATCCGTTTAACACACTTTTCCTGTTTGTAACTGTATACCATATTTTTTTTCTATTTGTTACTTTGGGCATTTATTCGGCTACATTTTAGTTTACAATTTGGTCCTGGTGATATATTAATTTTGCGAACAAACTCATAAACAACTCCAAGTGTGTAATTAAGTACGTCTTCAAGGACATTGATCAATGTCTCTAAAAAAAGAAATAATGACATTTAGAAGCTTTGAAATTTAAAAAGCTAAACTAAAATCTGGCTCAAGCTGACATGAAAATCATTGATTGATATGATCATTTTGTTTTTCAATTTACTGTTTTTTTTTACTATCGATGCTCTTTAACTTTGTAATTGGTTTAGCGTTTAAAACGTTTCATAATTGTCTGTTCGACTTTTTCTTTTGTAGCCATGGTGTTTTCAGCTTTAATATCCCTTAAATATCCTTTGTCCTCTCTTGTTGAAGCTTTATATGATACGTAAATAAAGACCCAATGGTATTAACCACATTGCATATAGTGTGAGTGCCAATGAGACCACTCTCCATCCAAATAACAATTTATAAAAGTAAACCATTATAGGTCAAAGTACGGCCGTCAACACGGAGCCTTGGCTCACACCGAACAACAAGCTATAAAGAGCGCCACAATTACTATTGTAAAACCATTCAAACGGGAAAACCAACAGTCTAATCTATATAAAAAAACGAGAAACGAGAAACATGTTTTTTTGTTTACTGTTCATACCAAGCTATATATTACAACCATACTGAAGTTGTTGACGTCTTTAGAGTTTGTATGCCTCTGAAATAGCTATAAGACAAATACGTACAGACGTGGTACTTTCATGTATTCCATAAGCTAGGAATATCAGCCTTTTGTATTTTGGGGTATTTCATTCTACTGTTCACTGTTCTTTTGTCCAGTAGTATCTACTCATGTTGACTATTTTAGCACACATTGAGTACATTACACAGAGTGAGTCGATTTGTCTATAACAATGTATTATTTGTGGTTTGTGGTTTGTGGTTTACATAATTTGTCTTTTGATTGAGTGAAGCCACTTCAATTAATATTTTATAGTGTGTCTTTCTATGTTGTAATGTTACACTATTGTTTCAATAAGGATGCAGATTTGGTACCGCTGCACTTGTTTTCACCTGTTTTTAGTCAGGAATCTGACCTTCAGTAGTTGTCGATTGTTAGTGTGGTTCATAAGTATTTCTCGTTTATTATATCGATCAGAAAGTTGGTTTTCGAAAGGGTTTACACTTTGTCTAGTTATTTTAGAGCCCTTTATAGCCTGATGTTCAATGTTGGCCAAAGCTCCGTGTTGAAGACTGGACTTTGACCTATAATGGTTTACTTTTATCAATTGACTTGGATTGACAAAGAGTTGTCTTATTGGCATTTATACCCCATCTTCTTCTATCTATAAACACAGACACAGAAGACTTAATTTTGATTCGACATACCTCAACACGTTAGCTGTGATGACCTTAACTCCTCAAATTACAACAAAGCATCATACAACAATAAAATATGAATAAAACCAATCAACAAACAGAAATTTAGATTTCTCTAAATCTTATCAAAAAATGTATATAAATATATGTATAATTCCGCGTGAAAACCAAGGAACACTATTTTATTGAACTGTACGAGCCGACATTAAATAGGAAGTGAAATTCGGTCCGTGGATAAGATTCCGTAATGTATACAAACTACCACAAGACGTTACTATTAGGTAGAACCGTAGGAGATGCGATGAAAGCGCTAACAAAAACAATGTTCGATTTATAATGTGATTTTTTGTGTTTTTTTAATCTTTAAACTATCTATATTCATATACATATTTTAATATAACTGTTTGACAAAGAACACCATAATCCCGTGTGGCAATCGCCTGTATGGAGCAACTGACATCATCTAAGCATCGGTCACTATTGAAAACTTTATAAGTGCTAGATATCGAAGCAATTGTTTTAAAGTGTAATCTAAAATGTTAGATAAATATTCTAAAATGGAAAGACTCTGAATATGATGATAATCAAACAAAAAAAGAGATACAGAAATTAGATTATGATAACTAGGACTTACAGATCATATAGAACAACCAGATGTCACACTTTTTAAAGTCTGAGTCAAGAGTGTTTAAATTGAGAAATTAAAAGGTTCACTCGATAGACTGTTCCATAGTGAAGCTGCAGAATATTTAAACGATTTGTTCGTAAAAATAAATACGTTATCTTTATTTTTGATCAAATACATTATTATCTAGAAGAGTATGTTGTAGATATAATTAGATTTAATTACCGGATTTGTAATTACATAAGTTACACGACGGGTGCCACATGTGGAGCAGAATCTGTTCACCCTTCCGGAGTACCTCGAATTACCACCAGTTTTTGGTGGGGTTCGTATTGCTTAGTCTTTAGTTTTCTATGTTGTGTCTTCTGTACTATTATGTGTCTGTTTGTCTTTTTTAATTAGCCATGGCGTTGTAAGTTTATTTTCAATCTATGAGTTTGACTGTACCTCTGGTATATTTCGTCCCTCCTCTAGTAGAAGACTGTTGAAACACAATGGAGCAAAATGATAATAATCGTAAACTTTCTAGATCCACAGTCTTGATTATATATGCGCATGAGAAGAAACGAGAGCAGCCTTATCTACAATTTATAGTCATTATACAAAACACCTTTTCTATTTTTTTGGTATTTTTTCCCTCGTATTGACTTTACATAATACTTCATAAGAGTTTCACTTATATTATTTGTTTTAACTATTACCATAATGCGTTATTTATGTACATTCAGTAGACCTTTTAAAAAGTACAAAATTTTATTGGCCCTTTTATTTTCTTATATATGTATATTTCATAAGTATGAGTAAGCACATATTTTACTGAATTTTTATCTATTTTAAACAACCATGAACATTTATTAGTTTTTATGTTTATTTCAGAATAAATTTACATTTAAAACTTCAAAGTCAATATCTTAGCTTTCTAACAGTTTAATCATTGTTAATGAACTGTTCATTAGTAGATATAAAGAGTATGGTTGGGTAAATACTTAGATGTCTTTTGTCAGGAATTATAAATAACTCTTTAATTTCAATGTATCTATATTTTCATTTACTAAAGTACAAACCCTTTATAGCACAAATTTAATTTAATTTTTTTTTTTAATATAATTTTACTTTTATTTTGTTATCATGCATGTCTCTTCCAAATGAATCATGCGAGGCATAACGGTTATCAATCGTTTACAGCATGACATATAATAAAATTAACGGTACCAAATTTTCTTGCACCAGATGCATATATATATATAATATAATAAATACAGACATATAATGTAAACATTTATACGGTGTGCTTATTAAAAACCAATCTATAGAGCAAAGAATAATTTTACATCATCATGAAACACTTAACCTAAAAACCAACATCATAATTCAAATGAATGCAGGGACTTTAACTTTCCATTTTCAATAAACATGTAAAACTCTTTATCATTTGAGTGTACTCAGGGATGTAATATTAGTTATCTTGGTGTAATCAGGGGTGTACAGAATTTTACACCGTTGTTGAAACGTCCCATTCAGAAAATTTTTGTGTTCTTTTGAGTTTACAAAAAACAAAATATTTTTAAAAGATTTAATTATTTTTTTTTTAGCATTTTCTTCTTATTATTTTTTTTTTTTTTAATTTTGTTTTTTTTTTTATTTATTTTGGGAAAATTTTATTTTTGAATTTTTTTTTGGCAAAATTTCATATATTTTTTTTAATTTTGGCAAAATTTTATTTATCCCCGGGTGAACAAGGGTAGGGTGTTATTTACACCGGGGTAGTCAACCAATCAGATTGCAGTATTTTTGCTGCATACGAAATAATGAATTTTACATCCGATTTGAAAGCAAATACACCCTGAGGCACAGCCTGAGATCTGTGCATTTTCAACTCAGGTGTGAAATTTCTTTTATCCTTGATGACACCAAGACAAAAAGACAATATTCATGAAGATTTCCCTATTCATTTTGAATACATTTTATTAACCAACTTTCTTCGCCACTATGTTAGCAGCAGACGTAATTATATAAATGTATGTCCCATTTAATGACTACGCAAGTAGAAACCGCCCTTTATCTTTTTTTGTTTTTTGTTGTTTACGTTTTGGAATGTAGTACACTTATTATTGAATGTTGTTATCAAGGCACTTTATGAGAATATACCATTTAATTTGCTCCCAATAGTTAGATGTCACCTTTTTTTTTTTATCTCATGGTGTACAGTGTTTGTGTTTATTATTTATAGATAACATTGAATAAAGTAAAATCACGTAGATACTGAACTACGATAAAAATCAAAACGGAAAGTCCCAAAATAAAATCTGAAACACATCAATCGAATGGATATTTTATGTTTTCCGTATTCACAAATTGTTGAAACGACTGTAATAGTTATCAATTGTACCAGGATTATAATTTTGTACGCCAGACACACGTTTCGTCTATATAATACTCATCAGTGACGCTCATATCAAAATATTTATAAAGCCAAACAAGTACAAAGTTAAAGAGCATTGAGGATCCAAAATTCCAAAAAGTTGTGCCAAATACGCCTACGGTAATATATGCCTAGGATAAGAAAATCCTTAGTTTTTTTCGAAAAATTCTAAGTTTTGTAAACAGGAAAATTATAAAAATGACCACATTATTGATATTCATGTCAAAACAGCTTTTTTTCTTTTTTTTTATATTGAAATTCAAATGTGACTAACTGATGATGTTATGAATACTTAAATGTTTATATTTAAATTCTTATTACAAAACCAATGTAAATTACAATTCCAATTTCCCATACAAACATATATACAGAATTCTATTTTATTTGTTTATGTAAAATGACTAGTATTTTGTATTTTTATCTACTTATACAATACACGTGAACATCACATATCTACAGGTCTCTGACATGTCTTTACAAATATTCACATACACGACGGGTGCCGTATACGGTGCAGAAAATGCTTACCATTCCGGAGCACCTGATTTCACTCCCGGTTTTTAATGGAGTTCGTGTTGTTTCTTAATTATCATTTATAACTGTTGATGTAACTGTCCTTTGGTTTTTTGAGTCTTTGTTTACTCCTTGGTTTTGATTGTCATCGTCTTTGTTTACATGTAGTTCAACTCACCCAAAAGGAATCAAGACAGGAACACGTCATGTTGCTAGAATTCTTCCGATTAAAAAACACAAGGCATTTTCAAAATCTGTTCAATTTCTATGAAATAGATTTAAATTTATATTGTTTTAGAAAATGACATGTTATTGTTCAGATTAAAACAATGAGAGAACTATTGATTGATTGATTGTTGGTTGCTTAACGTCCAGTGGCAAATATTTCATGCATATTCAGGACGAGAACAAGTTCACAATAAATACAATAGGTAGGTTGTTGTAATAGAGGCTATCTAGGATGATGGTCGGCGAAATTTGGATTGCCACTTGAAAATGAGTGTATAATGGATAGGGACAGGAGTTTTGCCTTGCAACAGGCCACCTACGGACCCCTCAAAGAGTTGTTGCAAGGGTTTTTAACGTGCAAAGAGCGTGACACTCTCTTTACACGAGGCATCGGATTTAACGTCCCCCTTCTGACCGGAAATGAGTGCGAACTTGAAACATCCTGCACAGCCAAACGGACGCCCCACTTCAGCCAACGTTTTACTGCCGGTCGGGAGAAGACCAAGTGACCATATTTCTATACCCCAGTCACCCTTGGGGTTGAGAGAACTATTGATTCTGTTCATTCTTGAATTAACTTGAGAGGATAATTTAACTTACCTAGTCGGACGATAGTTAATCTTAGAATGAATAATAGATCCTTCAATAACAGTTTTCATTCAAGTTAGGAATTGACAGGGTGTACCCCGTAATAACTACAATATGATCATATATTGCATATGTTGCAAAACAATAAAACACACGGTTCCCAAAAATCTATAGACTGCTAGTTCTCTTAGACTATTAGTTCTCTAAGACTATTAGTTCTTTTAGACTATTAGCCAGAAAAAAATATTTACAGGCGGGGTACCTGTGGCCAATAAACACTTTGTACATTTTATTTGAAGAGCTCCGTTCCTTCCTTTGAATTCTACTTCTTATAGAAGTAATTTGCATATTTATTTTCAGGATCTCAATGCAGTTTGGTAACAGACATTGATGATTTAAGTTACAACTGACAATTATAACAAAGTGTATCACTGAACTGTGCTTTCTATCTAAGTATTTTTTTAAGGTTGTTTACACTTTATGGATATGCGTATACCTTCTGTATGGATTTAAAAGATTTTAGAACAGACCATCCAAATCTACATATACATGAAATGAACTAACTGTAAGGTAAACTGCTTGAATCATTGTGCATTATGTATATATTGAAATATCCTTCACAACTGACAGCGAAGCAAAACATTATTAACAATAATTGTTCAAGGAGACTAAAGGATTTAATTTTCATTTGAATCTAACATTCTTAACAATTGAGAATGGAAATTGGGAATGTGTCGCAGAGACAATAACCCGACAAAAAAGCAGGAAGCAGCCGAAGGCCACGGATGGGTCCTTATTAAACACAGCTAGCAAATAACTCCTACTGATTCAGGCTTCAGCTGAACCCTAAACAAAATGTGAATTAGTTCTAATTCTCAAACTAAGAATTAAAAACATACAAGACTAGCAAAAGGCCAGAGGCTCATGACTTGGGATAGGTGCAAAAATTCGGCGGGGTTGAACATGTTTTATCTACTCTTTGGTCGGGTTGTTGCCTTTTTAAAATATTCCACATTTTCATTCTCAATTCAATTTGTGAGCCCTATACCTCTTGTCAATGTAGAAGAACAAACACACAGCAATACGCACGGTAAAACTCAGTTTAAAAGAAGTCCGAGTACGATGTCAGAATATAAAACAAGTGAAACAAAGCAAAATAACACCGATACATTGATTAACAAGGAATTACTAGCAGTTATGCCATCTCCAGACCTCAATGACACTGATTGAAAGATTATGTTACCTTAATATGAAAATCAAGCACAATCCCTCTTGAGAGGAGTTAAGTATAATACAATCGTAAAATATATGGGGAAAACATAACCAGTCTTTGTCTACCAGTATTAAGTACACACAAAATGATTATTGAAACGACATATGATTTCAGTTATTTTTTTACAAGACTGATCTCTTTTTATAAGATCGCAAAAATTACGTGGCGTCGAATAAGCCTATGATGTTGTTGACGGCGTCGGAAGACACATTTAGTTTCTGGACAATAAATTAAGTTAACTGAATGTTTTTCTATGACATTTTACCATAAGGTTCATGAATAGAAAAAAAAGGTTTGGATTGATTTTGGAGATAACGGTAACAACAGTTCAGGAATATAGTTGAAAAAAAGAAACCAAAAACAACTACTTTTGTATTATAAATTGTGTTTAAGTGTATGGATGATCTCTTAAAAACTGTACGCCTACAAGGTTTCATATCACAAAAGGAAAGCTGGTATTGAGTTCGGAGGTAATTACTCCAAAGCGGGGTGAAAATATTTGGAGCAAGGTCTTCTTTCTCAATTTTTTTTGTGAGTCCATAATTCTTTTCTAAAAAATGTTTGTAAAATCAAATTTTCAATATCACAGTATTACACAATAGTATAGTATTGCACAGTATCATGTTGTATGAGTGCCAATGAGAAAAATCTCCAATCACATATGCAACTATTCCAGTCATAATTACGTTCGATAACTCTGCATGTTACTGGTTTAATTAGGATTAAGTAAAATTTACTGGTTACCCGATGAATGATTTAAAGAAAATTGAAAAAAATTAGTTGTTTCACCTCGGTTAATATCCATTCGAGGTCTTCTTTCATAAACATATAAAAATATCGTAATGAATTTCATTGAGAATCTGACAACACTTATGTACATAGGTATCGTCAAACTTACATCTACTTAGTTATTGTCAAAACTTACATCTACTTAGATATTGTCAAAACTTACATCGTGATCAGGTGCCATATTTGTTTTCTTTGATTACGTCGATGTTATGACTTAATATCTCCTTAATCTAGCTATGTCCTTGGCTTTCATTATAGTGGCAATAACGTGTCATATTTAATTACAATATAAACAGTGTAATTAAATTAAAATATTTACATGGACAAAACAAGTGTCAAACATCGTCTACGTTTGAGAATGATTAAGTCGCCATTTTTTCAAATTTTATAACAAAAACAACCAAATGTTTCAGCTTTATCAAAAGGAATTAATGTTTGATTCTATGCTGCTTTAAGGTAAGACAATGACCGTTAACGCGAGCTGCCAACAGTTATTTGATTTGCATTATAACAATCTTACAAAATACATTTTTATCAAGTCAGCCAACGCTGTCAATGTGGTCGCCATCTTGTAAAATAATACCAGATTTTCAGAAAATAGCTTATTTGCAAATCAACTTGCATTGAAAGGATATTAATAATAAATTAAACTATTGCATATACGATATTTCAAATATTAATGAATATAGTAATAAGCACATATGTCAACAATGTTTTCATCTATTTGGTTTAAATCGCAATTCTAAGTTGACACGACAGAAAATCCAATATTTATCGAAGTTTGGTGATTTAACAGTGTGAACCTATTCAGGCAACAAGACAAGTTTTCAAAAGCATTTTGAAGGGAGAAGACCAAAATTTAAACTTTTCTAAAAGGCATAACTATATTTCTAAATATATGAGGAATAACTATATGTTTCCACACTGTTGTATCATGAACTTAAAGTAATTTATTTTATTGATTCTTGAAAGCCCATGTGCATTTCTATGCATTTTACTTGGGCGTGATACGGGTGATGTGTGACGTCGCCAATGCCAAGTGATGACTGCTATAGTTGGATATGACAAGCTACAAAGGGCCCCCGAAAAATTACTAGTGTATAACCATTCAAACGGGAAAACCAACGTTCTAATCTATATTTAAAACGAGAACACTTATGAACCACATCAAAAAACGACACCTACTGAACATTAGATTCCTGACTAAGAACAGGTGCAAACCAATGCAGCGGGATTAAACGTTTTAACGGTACCAAACCTGTTCCTTATCTGAAACAATAGTGTAAAATTACAACATAGAAAGGCCTTATAAAATATCAATTGGAATGACTTAACTCAATAAAAAAAAACATACTAGTAACACAAATGAACAAAGTACACTGAACGAATACATTTGATATATGATACAATGTAAGTACAAAGGTAATCAAAAATAATGATGCATAATTACAGTAAAAGTTTTATACCGCTGTGAAATGCTAAACAATTTAAGAAGAACAGCAACTTTGAAAAAAATACGTCATATTATGCACAGGTAAATGAAAATAATTTTGTTGTTAAGTATACTTCTTCTTCTTTGTGTATAACCTTCCGTTTAGGAATACAAATCCTTGTATATTAATATAACTATTCCAAAACCTGGGGTGAATATCAACAATTAAACTATACAATTGGTTTTCGATGAAACTTCGTGTTCTTCATCTTCAGGTGATGTGTGGTGTATATGGTGTGTACAACTTGTAATATTGTACAAATGATAATATGGGAACATTGTTTGTATAAGTTATCAGTGTTTTATGAACTACTTATAATAAAGAGTTAATGTAAGCATTCAGTTTTTTTTCCGCATAGTTCTGTTATATTTTCACAACTACATGATACAGACTTATACTAAGCATTGATACAAAAAGCATTATAAAACACAAAAAGACTTTTTATGGATATTGATATGGTATAAGGAGAAAAATGAAATTATAATTTAAACAATTTAGATATCCTCATTTCTAGTTTGAGGACAAGGAAAAAAGCACTAGCTGTTAGGTTGAAGTGTATAGATTGGCATTTAAAACATTAAACCGGTACATTAAACATGTTTAAGAAGATAAACCTGTATCCCCTATGTTATATGTCAAAAAACTTATAATTTGTACAAAAACCCTATACAAATTATAATTGATACAAACTTACGTCTTGTACACAACATATGCAGTACAAAGGAAAAAGAAATAAGGTTGATGTTAATAGTACGACGAAGTGAAAATTTATAGCAATTCTAAACAACCAAAGCTGATCAATTTTACAAGAAAATACGATTTGAGAGTACTCGCAGTTACTGACAACGCAATGCAAAAAAAATGTATCGACAGGCAGTAGGATAATATACCTCTTTACACATAAAAATGAAGGTAAATGTGTCTTTATATGTCCCGTTTGAAAAGAAAACATTGAGTTATGCTTTAATTTTCTGATCGATATAAGTGCCAATGTAAACTATATTCAAAGACGTTGATAATATAAGTCTGTACTTATTGCACAGTATTGTACTAATTGCACAGTATTGCACAATAACACAGTATTGCAGAAAAAAAAGAGTATTGCGAAATAGCAAGATATCTTCAATGTTTTCTGTGCTGATGTGTATCCGAAGAGAACAATCCCTAGAGTGAAATAGTAAATTCACATTGGCTGTTTTTGACAAAACAAATACGAATTATGAGTCCTCAATGCTCTTCAGCTTGGTAATTTATTTGGCATATTACCGTTTTGATTTTAGTAATGTCAAGACAAAAAGCACGTGTAGCGCGCAAAACTATTACCATGGTGTCTAATTATTTTTCTTTTTAAAATGCAGTCATTTTGAAAATCCATACAAATACAAACAAAATTGTTGCAGGACGATTAAGGGATGCTCAAATTCCCTTTGACAACTACACTTTTATAGCTGATAAGTTAGAATCTAATCTTAATTAACTCTAATTTTTTAAATATGAAATCATTAAATTAATATTCCTGAACAATAGGGACAAACAGTACAACGATGACCTATTTGAGTCAACATCTGTGTCTGGAACATATACATTCTTTGGGGAATCATTCAGATTAGACCTGGTTATTGAGGGAAACTATCTGATAAACACAAATAGAAGTTAGATATGACCTTAAAATTATTGACTTTCATAAATCTTGAACAAAAACGAAATCAATTATGTAAGATCCATCAATCAATTGTAATATTTGTATAAACGATAATACTTGTAAGATATTGATTTTCAAATAATGAAGACATAATCTCTCCATCAGTTTAGATGGCACTGATATGTCAATAAAAGCTTGTAGTTCTTTGTTTTTATAGGCTTTTGCATAATTCTACGTTATTTGGTCTCTGTTATAATATTGTTTTATCAGCAATCATAGTAATATGTTTATTAGCTACGTATTGGACAACAAGGGGCCACGAAAAAAATGTCAATCAAATCAATGTTATGTCTTTTTGCCGGCATCACGAATGTTCAAGTCATTGATATTAAATGGCAATAGCACACTTTAATTCTATTTTCAGTCGAATGCAAATACATTCTTTTGGTGTGTTTGAGCATTTGATTTTAAAATAATTACCATTTGATGGTAGGCAGAATTCCCGTTTTCGATTTTGCTCTGAGTTCGAGTTTTTTTTTTATTAATCTTTTTTCTTATATCTATCAAGACTGTTTTTTTTATATACTTTTCACTATATGCTTTTAGAGGTAGGACCGCCAGGAGCAAAGGGAGACCCAGGAGATACGGGTAAGTTGCATGTACTATTTAAACTGTATATTGTCTCATTTGAACTTTTTTGGAAAAAGAATAATGTTTTGCTCTTATTGTGTTATGGGTGGTTTTCTCTATCTTGGATTGTTAAAAGCAGAGAACCTAAGTTCCAGATTTTCAATCAAAATTTGATACAGGAATGGGAGTTTGCATATAAAAGAAAAACATTATAAGATTAAAAATTTCTAAACATTAATATTATAACAAGTGTATATTATTTTTGTTTCATTTTGAATGTTTTTAAAGTTGCATTTTAAGGATACGAAACCCTGGAGTAGTGCATTTTCTGAAGGAATCTACATGGAATTTTACCATTTTGAATTTTAGCCAGCAAAAACGTACGGTGGCCTTATCTTTTTTTGGTATTCTCAAAGTATTTTATAAAAGCTATCTTCTCGGGTTTTTTATTTTACAATTATATCATTTAGTTAAGATTCTAATCACATAATGATGTTTTTTTTTCTGTATAATCCATTAAAAAATGTGTCAAAAACTGTTAATTGAGAAAATGCGCGGAGACTTTTTTATTATATTTTTGAACATATATCAATAAAAACTCCATTTTGGCAAAGAATGAACAATTTCTATCATTTTTAATTTAGACACCTACAGTATACCACCTTAACTTGAGTTTTACTTTTTTCCTAAAGCTGTATGGAGATCTGTTATTGCTAGCATTCACGTTTGTTTTGGTCTCTGGTGGATTATTGTTTCATTTGCAAATATAATGCCAATTGTAATATGTAAATTTAAGACTTATCAAACCACAAAGGACATAATATGAATCAGCAATCAAATCCAATTCCTATTGATTTGTTGCCAGCTGGAATGTTTTTATACCCCAAATTTTAACGTCAATGACATTTTTTAATTGAAGTTGCAATCGAACATATTGTATTAAATACAATTTTTAAAGAAAATATCCGTTCTAATAATTATATCTTTACAATTTAAGGACCAACAGGACCAAAAGGGACCACGAAGGATAAAGGTAAGTACAACAACTCACATCATATAAAATATTTTTTGTAGCCTTCAATCTCAGTTGCTTTTGAATAACCAGGAGTTCCTACTCCACCTTTGGCATTGTAGCGTGGCTATAAAAGCCGGCAATCAGTCAAAATGAGTTGGTGAAATTTTGAGAAAAAAAGACGGGAACATTGTTAAGACATATGGAACATATCGGTTATTGTCTGTGAAACGGATATTCAAAAAGATCACCCAACACATGATTGCGTTGGTTAAAATAAACACCCGTAACCCGTAACATAATAAATGTGAGCAGCAACCATCTAACAAGAACAGCTTGATTGGAGAAACACGCCTTTAGACAAGATACTTGTATCTTCGTTGGTCATTCTTTTCTACAAAATAAATCTGGGCTAGCTCTTTTAATTTGTCTTCGTGTCTGGAAAGGGGAATACTTGTGTAAAGTGTGGAAAAGGTTTTTGATATTCTTGCTTTACACATTTTTTAGATAGTATGTACCATGAAAGATCCTGGGAGTTTTTAAGTATCCACGTTTGGTTCACGCCAACTATAGAGTATTTTGTTTCGAAAATATGCATGGAGTTAGGTTTGATTGCCGATAAAATTGATGTACATGAGATATAAAAACTACTTGTAGGAAATATTACAAATAATTCCATAAAAATACACATGGGAGTAGTCGATAACTAGTTGAAAAACTTGTGTCAGATCCATTTGTCCTTTTAAACAATATAGTATGTTGAACTATTAAATATACGAATATCAGATATGACAGGTTTCTATCATGAAGTTTATAGATTGCACTTGTGTAAACCTTGTATATAACACCGACGACTTGAAATGTAGCTGAACCAAATATCAAAAGACGTTTGAATTCAAAACCAAGAGAGAAAAAACATATTTTATTATCACAATATTTTATTTTATAACCTAAAACGACAAACACATCTTAAAGCTGTGTTCATTTTATTAACACAAAGAGGTAACCCTGTCCTGTGCATTTGTTTTTTAGGGCCTATTCGAACCAAATTCAATTTTGCATGGGTTCGTCACAATCAGATAAGTCATTTAAGGCCAATATGTTCTACTTCAAACCCGTGATTTTTTTGGATCAAAATGAACAGGCTTTTCTTTTATTTAGATACATAGCATTTTAATATTGTTTACGGAATAATTAATTCGACCATAATTTATCATTGTATCGATTTGAGTTTGAATGTCTCTCTGGTACCTTTTCCCTGGTAATAAGTCTTATTCGGTTGCACAAAGTCGCGAAAAGGAATTTTGAACTAGGAAAAGAGGGGTGAAAGATACCAGAGAGACATTCAGACTCATAAATCGAAAAACGCAAGGACTAAAAACAAAAAAAGACCAACAGATAAACAAAAGCATACAAAACACAACAGAACAATAATACTAAGCAACATGAACCGCAGATCCTGCTCTATATGTGGCACCTGTCGTGTTGCTTGGGAATGTACACACCCGGTAATACGTCTAATTCGGTAGAACACAGTCGCGAAAAGGAAATGTGATAGAAGGTATGAATAAGGAACAGATCAACTGTCATCTGGAAAACGGCTATCCAATAACGGTCAACCAACTCGTGATGACATCCGTTAAATTTACCAATGGATAATTTAAGCTTCACCATTTGGAACTCTTGGTTTCATAATTTTATGTGAGCAGCAACCCTTTATAAGTAACTTAATGTATCTGGTAGAAGAACAAAACATAACGAAAACGATACAAAATTAGTGTCATTAATTTCGCCTAGAGTTTTCAAACAGAAACTTTGAAATGCTAATAATTGAAATAATCAGTTTATAAAAGTGTCAATTCCAGTTTCAAAAGTTAAATAAAAAAATGCAAGACTCCCAGGAAAATTCAAAGAGTGAGAAAGTCACTAATCAAATGGCAAAATCAAAAGCTCAAACACATCAAACGAATGGATTACAACTTTCTTATTCCCGACTTTGTACATGCATTTTCATATGTACAAAATGATGGATAAAACCTGGATTTATAACTAGCAAAATATCTCACTAAACCTTATCCTGGCGTATGCTGAGAAACTGTGTATTAGAGAGCATTGGTCTCCGGAAGTTTGAAAGTACAAAACTTGTTTTTCGGATCAAGCAACATGTCACATACCCTCGTTTCGTGTTTTTGCAATACAATTATATCATTGCTATTTACAATACTAGTAATTGATCTGCAACTCCACTATTGGAACGAATTATGTAAAAGGTGCACCTCGGACACGTGTATTTGTTTGGTAAATACATTGCGGTATTTTGCTATATGTGAAATTATGTTCGTTAACTTTCTTCTTAATTGTACTATTCCGACTGTTATATTTAGATTTTAAAGTATGGTCCTCCATCGGACATATGTAGGACATCTTAAAGGCTTTTAATAATAAAAAAAAACATTATATTGTTTTGATGTTTGAAATAATTAGATAACTACCCAAGTCTTGTTGGATGAGAGTCATTCAATCTGATGCCGTAAAAATAGAGAGCAAACGTTAGTGGCATCGCAACAGCATGTTTAGACAACAGGTTGCTGTTTGGAATGTATTGCCTAAGTGTTCCGATGGTTGGTGAAAATATAGACCTGCATCCGACCTACTCTGCTAAACTTAGCTTACCCATTGCTAAGATTTGTGAATCGGTATCGTCCTTATTATGCCTGACATATTTTACAACTGTGGTAGGCACTACATTTGCAACTTTTGTTTGCTTTTTGGTTTAATGAATGAAATCATACATGTTATAAATCTCTGTTGTTAACTGCAGTGGATACAACGGGTTATAACTACAAAGGTCACCATTGTTTACTTTTTAAACTAGTATATGAGCTGCATCGGATAGAAACCAACCTTATGCAAATGAATATAACAACGAAGATATGGTATGATTGCCAATGAGACAACTCTCCACAAGAGACCAGAATGACAAATATATTAACAACTGTAGGTCACCATACGGCCTTTAACAATGAGTATGTATACATATATATCAACACAACTCTTGACCTGTTTCAGATTTAACAAATATCTATTGAAAGTCTGTTACTTTTAGAAAATTAAATTGTAAAAAAAAAATCTATAAAACAGACCAAAATTCATATTTTATTTCGTATTTACGTATTCCTAAATCATTCAAAATCGTATAATCGTACATGTTTACAGGCACTTCCACAATATCTTTTTATATCCCACGCAGCTTATATCTTGTTTAAATTTGCATATTTAGTGCATTTCTAACCTTTTCATCTAACTAGTACTCAGCCATATAATATTTTCGTCATTTTTTAAAATATGTTATTCTAAGTTTGACGACTCTATTTTGATATGATGATGTTAAAGAAGCCACACCTACTAAATACATTAATTATATACGAACTCAGCACATTTATATATGTTAAATACGCTTTACTGTTTTTCAATAATGTAGGACAATCAACTTGTTTATCAACTTGTCAACGCGACAGGTTTAATGTTGTGTTCGAACTCGTATACAAGAATGTATAGATTTTAAGATGTCGTTTTGGTGTAGTACATACATACATTTGGTACAGTGTTGTCAAACAGAAGTGTGCCTCTTTAATTAAATGCTCTTTTGAACAATCTGATTGCAAAGTCATTTGCTGGAACTCATAACATGCTATCTTCTTTAATGAGAAAGGTAACTGGCTGTAGATTTGATGAATTAATTAATATACGTGTTACCGTGCTGTTATAAAGCAATTTGTATGACAAACACAATAAATAACTTGAAATTTGTTTAAATCAATTTTACAACACATTGTTGAAGGCCGTACGGGGGCTTATAGTTGCTAATTTCTGTGTTTTTATGTCTCTTGTGGATATTGTCTCATTGGCAATCATAACACACCTTCTTTTTTACAACTTAAATCCTATCAAAACGTTCTAACTAACTGTATTTGTTTGCACCTCTCCTATGACAGGAAACTTTATCAGCGACCTTTTGTGATCGAAAATAAACGAAAAACAAATATTAAACACAGCAGCAAACAACCACTGGTTAAAACATGTTAACGGGACCCCACATTTCGCCTAATTTTGGAAGTATGTTGTTTAACATGTTTTACCCCGCCACATTCTGTAAGTATGTGTCTGTCCAAAGTTGTAAGCTTGTAATTCAGTGGTTGTTTGTTGCTGTGTTTAATATTTGTTTTTCGTTTATTTTGTTAACATACATTATGCTGTTAGTTTTATCCTTTGAATTGTTTTACATTTGTCATTTCAGTTCCTTTTACAGGTGACTGCGGTATGGGCCTTGTTTATACGGTGATCTATAATTGGTAATTTCTGTGTCATTTTTTCTCATCGGCAATCTTACCGCATTGTCTTGTTTACCCTAGGTATATATCAAGTCCGAAAATAAACTGACAATGTCAGGGCAATATACAAAGAAATAGACAATTGAAAATCTTGACCTCATTTTCATTTTTATGGACCAAGGACCTCAAATCGAAAGACCCTAGGAATCTATCACGTATAGTTTTCCATTTAGAAATAAATTTCACTTGTATCAAATACAAAAGGGGAAATAACTCATATGAAATCTTTTTAAGGCTTCGGTCAAAATAAAACAGAACATCCTGTGGATATAACGAGCAATTTGGAAAAAGGAATCGATTACTTATACGGTTGCGAAGCCTTAGAGATAACAAGAAAAACAGTGCTCGGGGAGATAACTCTTTTAATGGGAAAGTACATGTATTCGGTTGGGCGGTGTCAGTTTCAAAAGCGTATAAACTGTTCGATGTCATATTCCAAATATATAAGCGACATGTTGTGAAACAACTCAGCAACGAAAAAAAATTAGGCGGAAGAAAAAAAATAATTTAACAATAATAATAATTAGAAGAAAAAAGAAAACTTTCCACCTTACAATCAGAAAAAAAAACAATAGGTCTTTCCACGGAAAAGTGGAAAGACCATAAAAATGAAGAAAAAACAGAGGTATACAACACACAAAACTAAAAAAACTTAAAATGAGAAACACGATCTAAAGCCGAAATTTTGTCATTGTTTCGTAATTATATATCACACTTTTAACTCTTAAATGAAGTTTTAAAACGTTTATGTTAACGACCTGGTAAAACAATTTAAATGTTCAAATCGTGTCAGCATATTTTCGTAATGAATATGTATAATTACGTTGACACATAGATTTGTCAATAAAAACATGGAAAGGTTCAGAAAAAGGACATTGTGTTTTCTAGTATGTGATTCCATCCCTTCGGCCAATATCAGGTTACGCTTTCCGTCAAGGTAGTTAACCGTAACGCTGTTGACACATTAAAATGAATTACTTGACACGTATTTCTTTTAGCATGATGCAAAAAAAATAAATAATTGAATATCACATAATGGTTTTGACCATATCTATATATCGAACTCAACAAAGAACAATATCCATATCAAACTTTGTACTGAAATTACTACTTTAAAAGTTAATAGTTTTTATGATTCTGTATTGAGAACAGTGCATTGAATCAATCGAACCATTCTTTTTTTATTTGGGAAATGTTTTCCCTCCTCTACGTTTTCTAAATATGACTACATTAAATGATACTACGTGACAAGTATATGATGTGTGTTGCCGATCAGTCTCATTTTGTTTGGTATGACATTACCATGCCGTCATTTTTTCTTTAATTATATGAATCTAAATATTTGAAATTTTACGACAATCTTTCTCCATCGGATATCCTTGGGTTATGCAAGCAAGTCTAACACTATCATTCATGTGTTCGTCATTTTAAATGTATACTACTAAGGTTAGCAAACAGTTTTACTCATCGAAGATTGATTTTATATGCTGCTCGCATGATATATTTGCAACAATGCCGACACTGTATCTAATACCGTAGATCACTTTATCAGAAATATAAAAGGTAATTGTTGAATAATGTTTTTCTACCTCTGCCACACGATTCACCTTTGGTTGTAGCCAAGTAAACGATAAAAATTGGCAATATGTTTGGAAACATTCAGATCAGCTAATGTTTGTTTGTCGAAAAGGATTAAACTTTTTATAAGCATGCCATTACATAAAATGCTATCATATGCGCATTATTTATAAGAGCAAAAATATATGTTTCTCCAAATATTCTTTTTTTTTATCTACGTTTTTTCTAAGATACAAACTTGAATCTCGGTTCGCTTGTTTTTTCATCTTAATCCATGCCGTCACTTCAAATTTCATTATATACGTGGTCAATTATGGGTTGAAAAGATAAGATAATAATGTTTCTCTCAAATTCTTATCTGTCGGTGTTTTTTTTTAATAAGTACATATTTCATTCATGGTCACTAACTAAAAAAGTACAATGGTGTTGATAAAAATATTACACCATCCTAGGCCATTTTCATTCTGACATGAAGTATATTACCAATCGTTACCAAATTCTAGTTTGATTCCGACAATGCTACCGATGGTATACGTCACATGTTACCTGTGACCTATTATATTGTACAAAAAATATACATCTAACCTCTGTAAGGCGCACCACCAAACGGTGTATTTTGGATCTGCGATAGACATAGGTCATTATAATACGTGAACGTCTTCATTATAAAGAGATTGACACTAAACATTTATTTATTGACCGAAAAAAGTAATTCAGTCACCGATTCGCGATGTCACAGGAGTGTTCCAGTGCTTTTGTAAAATTAAATCATTGTTGACCTTTAGGACAAGTCTTAATGTTAAAACTACGCACAATTAAAACGCAGCTGCTACTTGTCAACCCGACTTTAAGTTGTATAAATAAGTAACAAAGCCATAATTGTAATGACCACTGTGTTATCCAGATCACCTTTTCTGAGAGAAATTCAGACGGCTTCTTTCAATTGTTGATCATCTGACGAGTCCTGGCATGCATATACTATTTCAAGGAGTTGTTTGCGCTGCTGTGTTAGCAAGTGTACTAACAGTAGTTAATCCTGACCAAGGTAAAGAAACATTACGATCTTATTTAAAGAAAATATAAGATAGTTAAATGTTGTATCTGCAATTTTGAATGTTTGTTTAAATTCGAAGTTATATCAAAATTTTACAGAAATTGGAGATATGCTTACTTTGTGCTTATAGATTTTAAAGAAGATCTTCATAGCGTAATGTTTGCAATAACGTAATTTCATCTTTGTTAATTAAACTTTGCGACATCTTACTAATCAATACAAATTTTTGTTTTGTTAAAAGTTTAAAACATTTGAATTTAAAAAGCTGCAAGAATAAAATGTAAGAAAACATTGATTAGAAAATAAAATACAGTTTGTCTCAAATAAAGGATTTATAGGTCCGGATCCAATTTGCAGAATTATTCATTAGTAATCTTTCACCAAAACGTCAACATTGTTGTTGTTTTTTGAATTTCGATAATGATAAACAAATACACATCCTTTTTTATCCTATTTTTATATGTTATTCTAAACCTCGGATTTAAATTTAAACGATACAACGAACATTAACGTCAAGTTCGTGTGTTAGAGGTCAAAAATCTAACTGCAGATCGTGCCGTTTCTATCCAGTGCTGTCGCATAACTGAAATTTGTTGGTATTTCCTTGCTGTTGTTTTTTTATTTGTGACGGAGAGCTTAGTTCCCTGAGTGAATCACAAATGTTCGTCAAAAAACGAGCATTCCTTTTAGATTGAGAATGAATTCCAGATAACAGGCAACGTGCTGGGTTAGTATTAAAAAAGTGTTGAAAACTCGAAGGAAAAGTAAAGAACTACTTTAATTGTTTGACGATATTGTTATATTATTTTTGTTTACGTGAATTGTTTATCCGATAACTAATCTAGCATCCTCGATTTGGAAATATTCAAAGTTTACTTGCCCACAGTAACACGTAATATCCGTCGAATGCTCAAGAATTGAAAACATATGCTTGCGTTGGGTAAATACAGCAATTTGTAAACGTGTGTATCCAAAACAAAATATTTGATAGAGGGGTCTAAATACAGCACAAACACAATTCTGTCGTGTTTAGACCTATATATAAACTGGAATTGGCTGATATGGTTGATACTGTGTTGTTAATTTTATTCTTTTCCATTGTATTAATACGAGTCAATTAATTCATTACCACTTTTAAAATCTGCTTTTCATTTTCCAGGAGAAAAAGAAGAATCAGGAAACAATGGAAACCATGGTATGTATCAACAGTTTTGTAAGAAAATTGTGTCCATTTGTAAAGTTTATTTTGTAAATGCAAATGCACATTTAAATGGATGTTTGATTGATGCGCAAATCAATTTAAGTTGCATTTCATTATACAAATAACTTTAGAGAATCAGGGATATTAAGCAATATCAAAACGAAAATACCTTACCAATATCAAAATTATGATCGTTAAGTCATTTTAACAGTCATTACTTAAACAAGTAACAATTAAAATTACCTATACAAGTAATGTTGAAAACGAGGCTACTTTAAATATTACTTATATAAGTAACTTTTCTGAATATTATTTTTATAGGTGTCCAATAATACAGATTTTACTAGTTTTATCAAATTTTCACAGTCATCTGGTTATTTTTCCCATCAAATATAAAATCTAATCCTTCTGAAACACTAATTAACTTTCTGACGCACCCATCTTTCATATCGACGCTTCTGGATCAAAAATTGGTCTTTTGGGACTATTAATTTATCATTTTCCTCCAAAACCTTGAAAGTAGACTGATATAAATAGATAGATACTTATGAATTAATTAATAATTGCAGTTATTTATATTTGTAACCCAAATTAATTACATATGTTCCTTAAATAAGTGTTATTACTATTTCTTTCAAAAATGTATAAAATAACTTATTCAAGTAATATTTTTATCAATATTTTTAAAGTATTCCTTTATCTCTATACTCCTCTCAAATCTTATCAATTCTTTATTTTATGATATAAAATGATGTAAAATTTCATGAAAACTACATTTAGTCTATGCTTCTTATGAAATTTAAAATAACTCTATCAAATAATTTTATTATTTTCAAAAACAAAAATTACTTATACAAGTAACTTAAAAAAAATACTTGTTTAAGTAACGCCCCTGACTGTTTAAAATCAGGAACGTTGAGCAATATTAAAACTAGAATATTTTAGTAATAAAAGACTGTATCGTTTAGCAAAATCAAAATTAGGATATTTTAGTTATACCAAAACAAGGATATTTACTAGTAAACAAACTAACCACTTGATTGTTTTATGATTGGTATTTTCATGGTCTTATATTTTCTATATATTCTAGGAGGAAAAGGAGACAAGGGTGACCTAGGAAACACTGGTATGTATCAACTTTTTTGTAACCAAATTGTATCCATTTGTACAGTAAATTTTGTAAATGCCAATACATATTTTAAAAGTTGTCAGACTGATGGGACAATCAATTTGAGTTGCATTTCATTATGCAGAAAACATTAAAGAATCAGGTATCTTAAAGCGATATCAAAACTGGAATACTTACGCAATATCAAAACCATGATCTTTTAGTAATATCAAAACTAAGATTTAAGAGCAATATCAAATTCATGATCTTTTAGTAATATAAAAACTAGTATCTTTCAGTAATATCAAAACTAGGATAAGTTAGTAATACCTAAACAAAGATATTTCCAAGCAAACAAACATAATATTTGATTGCTTTATGATTGGTATTTTCATGGCCTTATTTTTTTATTTTTTTTATTTTCTAGGTGGAAAAGGAGAAAAGGGTGACCTTGGAAACACTGGTATGTATCAACAGTTTTGTGATCAATTGTGTCCATTTGTACAGTTTATTTTGTAATTACAACTGCACATTTTGTCACATTAATGGGCAAATCACTTTAAGTTGCATTTCAATAGACAAATAATTTTAGAGAATCAGGGATATTTAAGCAATATCAAAACGAGAATACCTTAACAATATCAAAACTATGATAGTTTGGTAAAATTAAAACTAGTAAACTTTGAGCAATATCAAAACTAGGATATTTTAGTAATAAAAGACTAGTATCTTTTAGCAATATCAAACTTAAAATATTTTAGTAATACCAAAACAAGGATATTTACTAGTAAACAAACATAATATTTGATTGTTTTGTGATTGGCATTATCATGGCCTTATATTTTCTAGAGGGAAAAGGAGAAAAAGGTGACCCAGGAAAAATATTGTTTAATAACTAATATTAAAATTAGGATCTTTGAGCAATATCAAATAGTTATCAATGCAAAGGTACCAGGATTCTAATTTATTACGCCAGACGCGCGTTTCGTCTACATTCATTTCATCATTGACGCTCATATCAAAATACACAAGTAAAAAGTTGAAAAGCATTGAGGATCCAAAATTCCAAAAGGTTGTGCCAAATACGGCTAATGTAATCTATGCCTGGGATAAGAAAATCCTTAGTTTTCTAAAAATTCAAAGTTTAGTCAACAGGAAATTTATAAACTTTACCACATTATTGATATTCACTAGAATACTTTCGCAATATCAAAACCATGATCTTTTAGTAATATGAAAACTAAGATTTAAGAACAATATCAAATTTATGATCTTTTAGAAAAATACAAACTAGTATCTTTCATTAATATCAAAAATAGGATTAGTTAGTAATACCTAAACAAGCATATGTACTAGTAAACAAACATAACATTTGATTGCTTTATGATTGGTATTTTCATGGCCTTATTTTTTTTTTATTATTTTCTAGGTGGAAAAGGAGAAAAGGGTGACCCAGGAAACACTAGTATGTATCAACAGTTTTGTGAACAATGAAGTCCAGTTGTACAGTTTATTTTGTAAACGCAAATGCACCTTTTAAAAGTTGTCAGATTGATGTGCAAATCACTTCAAGTTGCATTTCCTTATACAAATAACTTTAGAGAATCAGGGATATTTAAGCAATATCAAAACGAGATCAAAACTATGATAATTAAGTAATATTAAAACTAGTAAACTTTGAGCAATATAAAAACTAGGATATTTTAGAAATATAAGACAAGTATCTTTAACAATATCAAAATAAGAATATTTCAGTTATACCAAAACAATGATATTTACTAGTAAACAAACATAACATTTGATTGTTTTATGATTGGCATTATCATGGCCTTATATTTTCTGTATTTTTTAGAGGGAAAAGGAGAAAAGGGCGACCCAGGAAACACTGGTATGTCTCAACAGTTTTGTAACCAAATTATACACCTTATTTTTGTAATTGCAAATGCACGTTTTAAAAGTTGTCAGATTGATGGGCCAATCGATTTAAATTGCGTTTCATAATACAGATAACTTTGGAGAATCAAGTATCTTTAAGCAATATCAAAACTAGAATACTTTCGCAATCTCAAAACCTTGATCTTTTAGTAATATCAAAACTAAGATTTAAGAACAATATCAAATTTATTATCTTTTAGTAAAATACAGGCCAGCTGAAGGACGCCTCCGGGTGCGGGAATGTCTCGCTACCTTGAAGACCTGTTAGTGACCTTCTGCTGTTGTTTTTTCTATGGTCGGGTTGTGGTCTCTTTGACACATTCCCCATTTCCATTCTCAATTTTATTTTTTAGTATCTTTCATTAATATTAAAACTAGGATTAGTTAGTAATACCTAAACAAGGATATTTACTAGTAAACAAACATAACATTTGATTGCTTTATGATTTTCATGGCCTTATTTTTTCATTATTTTCTAGGTGGAAAAGGAGAAAAGGGTGATACAGGAAACACTAGTATGTATCAACAGTTTTGTGAACAATTGTGTCCATTTGTACAGTTTATTTTGTAAACGCAAATGCACCTTTTAAAAGTTGTCAGATTGATGCGCAAATCACTTCAAGTTGCATTTCCTTATACAAATAACTTTAGAGAATCAGGGATATTTAAGCAATATCAAAACGAGATCAAAACTATGATAATTTAGTAATATTAAAACTAGTAAACTTTGAGCAATATAAAAACTAGGATATTCTAGAAATATAAGACAAGTATCTTTAACAATATCAAAATAAGAATATTTCAGTTATACCAAAACAATGATATTTACTAGTAATTAAACATAACATTTGATTGTTTTATGATTGGCATTATCATGGCCTTATATTTTCTGTATTTTTTAGAGGGAAAAGGAGAAAAGGGCGACCCAGGAAACACTGGTATGTCTCAACAGTTTTGTAACCAAATTATACTCCTTATTTTTGTAATTGCAAATGCACGTTTTAAAAGTTGTTAGATTGATGGGCAAATCGATTTAAATTGCGTTTCATAATACAGATAACTTTGGAGAATCAAGTATCTTTAAGCAATATCAAAACTAGAATACTTTCGCAATCTCAAAACCTTGATCTTTTAGTAATATCAAAACTAAGATTTAAGAACAATATCAAATTTATTATCTTTTAGTAAAATACAGGCCAGCTGAAGGACGCCTCCGGGTGCGGGAATGTCTCGCTACATTGAAGACCTGTTAGTGACCTTCTGCTGTTGTTTTTTCTATGGTCGGGTTGTGGTCTCTTTGACACATTCCCCATTTCCATTCTCAATTTTATTTTTTAGTATCTTTCATTAATATTAAAACTAGGATTAGTTAGTAATACCTAAACAAGGATATTTACTAGTAAACAAACATAACATTTGATTGCTTTATGATTTTCATGGCCTTATTTTTTCATTATTTTCTAGGTGGAAAAGGAGAAAAGGGTGATACAGGAAACACTAGTATGTATCAACAGTTTTGTGAATATTGTGTCCATTTGTACAGTTTATTTTGTAAACGCAAATGCACCTTTTAAAAGTTGTCAGATTGATGCGCAAATCACTTCAAGTTGCATTTCCTTATACAAATAACTTTAGAGAATCAGGGATATTTAAGCAATATCAAAACGAGATCAAAACTATGATAATTTAGTAATATTAAAACTAGTAAACTTTGAGCAATATAAAAACTAGGATATTCTAGAAATATAAGACAAGTATCTTTAACAATATCAAAATAAGAATATTTCAGTTATACCAAAACAATGATATTTACTAGTAAATAAACATAACATTTGATTGTTTTATGATTGGCATTATCATGGCCTTATATTTTCTGTATTTTTTAGAGGGAAAAGGAGAAAAGGGCGACCCAGGAAACACTGGTATGTCTCAACAGTTTTGTAACCAAATTATACTCCTTATTTTTGTAATTGCAAATGCACGTTTTAAAAGTTGTTAGATTGATGGGCAAATCGATTTAAATTGCGTTTCATAATACAGATAACTTTGGAGAATCAGGTATCTTTAAGCAATATCAAAACTAGAATACTTTCGCAATATCAAAACCCTGATCTTTTAGTAATAGCAAAACTAAAATACTTTCGCAATATCAAAATCATGATCTTTTAGTAATATCGAAACTAAGATTTAAGAGCAATATCAAATTTATGATCTTTTAGTAAAATGCAAACTAGTATCTTTCATTAATATTAAAACTAGGATTAGTTAGTAATACCTAAACAAGCATATTTACTAGTAAACAAACATAACATTTGATTGCTTTATGATTTTCATGGCCTTATTTTTTCATTATTTTCTAGGTGGAAAAGGAGAAAAGGGTGACCCAGGAAACACTAGTATGTATCAACAGTTTTGTGAACAATTGTGTCCATTTGTACAGTTTATTTTGTAAACGCAAATGCACCTTTTAAAAGTTGTCAGATTGATGCGCAAATCACTTTAAGTTGCATTTCGTTATACAAATAACTTTCGAGAATCAGGGATATTTAAGCAATATCAAAACGAGATCAAAACTATGATAAATTAGTAATATTAAAACTAGTAAACTTTGAGCTATATAAAAACTAGGGTATTTTAGAAATATAAGACGAGTATCTTTTAGCAATATCAAAATAAGAATATTTCAGTTATACCAAAACAATGATATTTACTAGTAAACAAACATAACATTTGATTGTTTTATGATTGGCATTATCATGGCCTTATATTTTCTTTTTTTTTCAGAGGGAAAAGGAGAAAAGGGCGACCCAGGAAACACTGGTATGTATCAATAGTTTTGTAACCAAATTATGTTCATTTGTACACCTTATTTTTGTAATTGCAAATGCACGTTTTAAAAGTTGTCAGATTGATGGGCAAATCGATTTAAATTGCGTTTCATAATACAGATCACTTTGGAGAATCAAGTATCTTTAAGCAATATCAAAACTAGAATACTTTTGCAATATCAAAATCATGATCTTTTAGTAATATCGAAACTAAGATTGAAGAGCAATATCAAATTTATGATCTTTTAGTAAAATGCAAACTAGTATCTTTCATTAATATTAAAACTAGGATTAGTTAGTAATACCTAAACAAGCATATTTACTAGTAAACAAACATAACATTTGATTGCTTTATGATTTTCATGGCCTTATTTTTTCATTATTTTCTAGGTGGAAAAGGAGAAAAGGGTGACCCAGGAAACACTAGTATGTATCAACAGTTTTGTGAACAATTGTGTCCATTTGTACAGTTTATTTTGTAAACGCAAATGCACCTTTTAAAAGTTGTCAGATTGATGCGCAAATCACTTTAAGTTGCATTTCGTTATACAAATAACTTTCGAGAATCAGGGATATTTAAGCAATATCAAAACGAGATCAAAACTATGATAAATTAGTAATATTAAAACTAGTAAACTTTGAGCTATATAAAAACTAGGGTATTTTAGAAATATAAGACGAGTATCTTTTAGCAATATCAAAATAAGAATATTTCAGTTATACCAAAACAATGATATTTACTAGTAAACAAACAAAACATTTGATTGTTTTATGATTGGCATTATCATGGCCTTATATTTTCTTTTTTTTTTCAGAGGGAAAAGGAGAAAAGGGCGACCCAGGAAACACTGGTATGTATCAATAGTTTTGTAACCAAATTATGTTCATTTGTACACCTTATTTTTGTAATTGCAAATGCACGTTTTAAAAGTTGTCAGATTGATGGGCAAATCGATTTAAATTGCGTTTCATAATACAGATCACTTTGGAGAATCAAGTATCTTTAAGCAATATCAAAACTAGAACACTTTTGCAATATCAAAACCTTGACCTTTTAGTAATATCAAAACTAAGATTTAAGAACAATATCAAATTTATTATCTTTTAGTAAAATACAAACTAGTATCTTTCATTAATATTAAAACTAGGATTAGTTAGCAATACCTAAACAAGGATATTTACTAGGAAAAAAACATCACATTTGATTGCTTTATAATTTTCATGGCCTTATTTTTTCATTATTTTCTAGGTGGAAAAGGAGAAAAGGGTGACCCAGGAAACACTAGTATGTATCAACAGTTTTGTGAACAATTGTGTCCATTTGTACAGTTTATTTTGTAAACGCAAATGCACCTTTCAAAAGTTGTCAGATTGATGCGCAAATCACTTCAAGTTGAATTTCCTTATACAAATTACTTTAGAGAAGCAGGGATATTTAAGCAATATCAAAATGAGATCAAAACTATGATAATTTAGTAATATTAAAACTAGTAAACTTTGAGCAATATAAAAACTAGGATATTTTAGAAATATAAGACAAGTATCTTTAACAATATCAAAATAAGAATATTTCAGTTATACCAAAACAATGATATTTACTAGTAAATAAACATAACATTTGATTGTTTTATGATTGGCATTATCATGGCCTTATATTTTCTGTATTTTTTAGAGGGAAAAGGAGAAAAGGGCGACCCAGGAAACACTGGTATGTCTCAACAGTTTTGTAACCAAATTATACACCTTATTTTTGTAATTGCAAATGCACGTTTTAAAAGTTGTTAGATTGATGGGCAAATCGATTACAGTTGCGTTTCATAATACAGATAACTTTGGAGAATCAAGTATCTTTAAGCAATATCAAAACTAGAATACTTTCGCAATATCAAAACCATGATCTTTTAGTAATATCAAAACTAAGATTTAAGAACAATATCAAATTTATGATCTTTTAATAAAATACAAACTAGTATCTTTCATTAATATTAAAACTAGGATTAGTTAGTAATACCTAAACAAGGATATTTACTAGTAAACAAACATAACATTTGATTGCTTTATGATTTTCATGGCCTTATTTTTTCATTATTTTCTAGGTGGAAAAGGAGAAAAGGGTGACCCAGGAAACACTAGTATGTATCAACAGTTTTGTGAACAATTGTGTCCATTTGTACAGTTTATTTTATAAACGCAAATGCACCTTTTAAAAGTTGTCAGATTGATGCTCAAATCACTTTAAGTTGCATTTCGTTATACAAATAACTTTAGAGAATCAGGGATATTTAAGCAATATCAAAACGAGATCAAAACTATGATAATTTAGTAATATTAAAACTAGTAAACTTTGAGCAATATAAAAACTAGGATATTTTAGAAATATAAGACGAGTATCTTTTAGCAATATCAAAATAAGAATATTTCAGTTATACCAAAACAATGATATTTACTAGTAAACAAACATAACATTTGATTGTTTTATGATTGGCATTATCATGGCCTTAAATTTGCTTTTTTTTAGAGGGAAAAGGAGAAAAGGGCGACCCAGGAAACACTGGTATGTATCAACAGTTTTGTAACCAAATTATGATCATTTGTACACCTTATTTTTGTAATTGCAAATGCACGTTTTAAAAGTTGTCAGATTGATGGGCAAATCGATGTAAGTTGCATTTCATAATACACATAACTTTGGGGAATCAATTATCTTTAAGCAATATCAAAGCTAGAATACTTTCGCAATATCAAAAACCATGATCTTTTAGTAATATCAAAACTAAGATTTAAGAGCAATATCAAATTTATGATCTTTTAGTAATATAAAAACTAGTATCTTTCAGTAATATCAAAACTAGGATCTTTTAGTAATATGAAAACTAAGATTTAAGAGCAATATCAAATTTATGATCTTTTGGTTATATAAAAACTAGTATCTTTCAAAAACTAACATACTTTCGCAATATCAAAACCATGATCTTTTAGTAATATCAAAAGTAAGAATTAAGAGTAATATCAAATTTATGATTTTTTAGTTATATCAAAACTATAATACTTTCGCAATATCAAAACCTTGATCTTTTAGTAATATCAAAACTAAGATTTAAGAGCAATATCAAATGTATGATCTTTTAGCTATATAAAAACTAGTATACTTCAGTACTATCAAAACTAGGATCTTTTAGTAATATGATAAGTAAGATTTAAGAGCAATATCAAATTTATGATCTTTTAGTTATATAAAAACTAGTAATTCCAAATGCACAATTGGTCACATTAATATGCAAATCACTTTAAGTTGCATTTCAATATACAAATAATTTTAGAGAATCAGGGATATTTAAGCAATATCAAAACGAGATCAAAACTATGATAATTTAGTTATATTAAAACTAGTAAACTTTGAGCAGTATAAAAACTAGGATATTTTAGAAATATAAGACGAGTATCTTTGAGCAATATCAAAAGAAATATATTTCAGTTATACCAAAACAATGATATTTACTAGTAAACAAACATAACATTTGATTGTTTTGATTGGCATTATCATGGCCTTATATTTTCTGTATTTTTTAGAGGGAAAAGGAGAAAAAGGCGACCCAGGAAACACTGGTATGTATCAACAGTTTTGTAACCAAATTATGTTCATTTGTATACCTTATTTTTGTAATTGCAAATGCACGTTTAAAAAGTTGTCAGATTGATGGGCAAATCGATTTAAGTTGCGTTTCATAATACAGATAACTTTGGGGAATCAAGTATCTTTAAGCAATACCAAAACTAGAATACTTTCGCAATATCAAAACCATGATTTTTAAGTAATATCAAAACTAAGATTTACGAGCAATATCAAATTTATGATCTTTTAGTAAATAAAAAACTAGTATCTTTCAGTAATATCAAAACTAGGATCTTTTAGTAATATGAAAACTAAGATTTAAGAGCAATATCAAATTTATGATCTTTTAGTTATATAAAAAATAAGTATCTTTCAAAAACTAAGATACTTTCGCAATATCAAAACCATGATCTTTTAGTAATATTAAAAGTAAGAATTAAGAGTAATATCAAATTTATGATTTTTTAGTAATATCAAAACTATAATACTTTCGCAATATCAAAACCTTCTAGTAATATCAAAACTAAGATTTAAGAGCAATATCAAATGTATGATCTTTTAGTTATATAAAAACTAGTATATTTCTGTAATATCAAAACTACGATAAGTTAGTAATACCTAAACAAGGATATTTACTAGTGAACAAAAATAACATTTGATTGCTTTATGATTGGTATTTTTATGGCCTTATGTTTTCTTTTTTTTTTCTAGGTGGAAAAGGAGAAAAGGGTGACCCAGGAAACACTAGTATGTATCAACAGTTTTGTGAACAATTGTGTCCATTTGTACAGTTTATTTTGTTATTCCAAATGCACGATTGGTCACATTTAGAAATATAAGACGAGTATCTTTTAGCAATATCAAAATAAGAATATTTCAGTTATACCAAAACAATGATATTTACTAGTACACAAACATAACATTTGATTGTTTTATGATTAGCATTATCATGGCCTTATATTTTCTGTATTTTTTAGAGGGAAAAGGAGAAAAGGGTGACCCAGGAAACACTAGTATGTATCAACAGTTTTGTGAACGATTGTGTCCATTTGTACAGTTTATTTTGTTATTCCAAATGCACGATTTGTCACATTTATAGGCAAATCACTTGAAGTTGCATTTCAATATACAAATAATTTTAGAGAATCAGGGATATTTAAGCAATATCAAAACGAGATCAAAACTATGATAATTTAGTAATATTAAAACTAGTAAACTTTGAGCAATATAAAAACTAGGATATTTTAGAAATATAAGACGAGTATCTTTTAGCAATATCAAAATAAGAATATTTCAGTTATACCAAAACAATGATATTTACTAGTAAACAAACAACATTTGATTGTTTTGTGATTAGCATTATCAAGGCCTTATATTTTCTGTATTTTTTAGAGGGAAAAGGAGAAAAGGGCGACCCAGGAAACACTGGTATGTATCAACAGTTTTGTAACCAAATTATGTTCATTTGTACACCTTATTTTTGTAATTGCAAATGCACGTTTTAAAAGTTGTCAGATTGATGGGCAAATCGATGTAAGTTGCGTTTCATAATACACATAACTTTGGGAAATCAAGTATCTTTAAGCAATACCAAAACTAGAATACTTTCGCAATATCAAAAACCATGATCTTTTAGTAATATCAAAACTAAGATTTAAGAGCAATATCAAATTTATGATCTTTTGGTTATATAAAAACTAGTATCTTTCAAAAACTAACATACTTTCGCAATATCAAAACCATGATCTTTTAGTAATATCAAAAGTAAGAATTAAGAGTAATATCAAATTTATGATTTTTTAGTTATATCAAAACTATAATACTTTCGCAATATCAAAACCTTGATCTTTTAGTAATATCAAAACTAAGATTTAAGAGCAATATCAAATGTATGATCTTTTAGCTATATAAAAACTAGTATACTTCAGTACTATCAAAACTAGGATCTTTTAGTAATATGATAAGTAAGATTTAAGAGCAATATCAAATTTATGATCTTTTAGTTATATAAAAACTAGTAATTCCAAATGCACAATTGGTCACATTAATATGCAAATCACTTTAAGTTGCATTTCAATATACAAATAATTTTAGAGAATCAGGGATATTTAAGCAATATCAAAACGAGATCAAAACTATGATAATTTAGTTATATTAAAACTAGTAAACTTTGAGCAGTATAAAAACTAGGATATTTTAGAAATATAAGACGAGTATCTTTGAGCAATATCAAAAGAAATATATTTCAGTTATACCAAAACAATGATATTTACTAGTAAACAAACATAACATTTGATTGTTTTGATTGGCATTATCATGGCCTTATATTTTCTGTATTTTTTAGAGGGAAAAGGAGAAAAAGGCGACCCAGGAAACACTGGTATGTATCAACAGTTTTGTAACCAAATTATGTTCATTTGTATACCTTATTTTTGTAATTGCAAATGCACGTTTAAAAAGTTGTCAGATTGATGGGCAAATCGATTTAAGTTGCGTTTCATAATACAGATAACTTTGGGGAATCAAGTATCTTTAAGCAATACCAAAACTAGAATACTTTCGCAATATCAAAACCATGATTTTTAAGTAATATCAAAACTAAGATTTACGAGCAATATCAAATTTATGATCTTTTAGTAAATAAAAAACTAGTATCTTTCAGTAATATCAAAACTAGGATCTTTTAGTAATATGAAAACTAAGATTTAAGAGCAATATCAAATTTATGATCTTTTAGTTATATAAAAAATAAGTATCTTTCAAAAACTAAGATACTTTCGCAATATCAAAACCATGATCTTTTAGTAATATTAAAAGTAAGAATTAAGAGTAATATCAAATTTATGATTTTTTAGTAATATCAAAACTATAATACTTTCGCAATATCAAAACCTTCTAGTAATATCAAAACTAAGATTTAAGAGCAATATCAAATGTATGATCTTTTAGTTATATAAAAACTAGTATATTTCTGTAATATCAAAACTACGATAAGTTAGTAATACCTAAACAAGGATATTTACTAGTGAACAAAAATAACATTTGATTGCTTTATGATTGGTATTTTTATGGCCTTATGTTTTCTTTTTTTTTTCTAGGTGGAAAAGGAGAAAAGGGTGACCCAGGAAACACTAGTATGTATCAACAGTTTTGTGAACAATTGTGTCCATTTGTACAGTTTATTTTGTTATTCCAAATGCACGATTGGTCACATTTAGAAATATAAGACGAGTATCTTTTAGCAATATCAAAATAAGAATATTTCAGTTATACCAAAACAATGATATTTACTAGTACACAAACATAACATTTGATTGTTTTATGATTAGCATTATCATGGCCTTATATTTTCTGTATTTTTTAGAGGGAAAAGGAGAAAAGGGTGACCCAGGAAACACTAGTATGTATCAACAGTTTTGTGAACGATTGTGTCCATTTGTACAGTTTATTTTGTTATTCCAAATGCACGATTTGTCACATTTATAGGCAAATCACTTGAAGTTGCATTTCAATATACAAATAATTTTAGAGAATCAGGGATATTTAAGCAATATCAAAACGAGATCAAAACTATGATAATTTAGTAATATTAAAACTAGTAAACTTTGAGCAATATAAAAACTAGGATATTTTAGAAATATAAGACGAGTATCTTTTAGCAATATCAAAATAAGAATATTTCAGTTATACCAAAACAATGATATTTACTAGTAAACAAACAACATTTGATTGTTTTGTGATTAGCATTATCAAGGCCTTATATTTTCTGTATTTTTTAGAGGGAAAAGGAGAAAAGGGCGACCCAGGAAACACTGGTATGTATCAACAGTTTTGTAACCAAATTATGTTCATTTGTACACCTTATTTTTGTAATTGCAAATGCACGTTTTAAAAGTTGTCAGATTGATGGGCAAATCGATGTAAGTTGCGTTTCATAATACACATAACTTTGGGAAATCAAGTATCTTTAAGCAATACCAAAACTAGAATACTTTCGCAATATCAAAAACCATGATCTTTTAGTAATATCAAAACTAAGATTTAAGAGCAATATCAAATTTATGATCTTTTAGTAATATAAAAACTAGTATCTTTCAGTAATATCAAAACTAGGATCTTTTAGTAATATGAAAACTAAGATTGAAGAGCAATATCAAATTTATGATCTTTTAGTTATATAAAAACTAGTATCTTTCAAAAACTAAGATATTTTCGCAATATGAAAACCATGATCTTTTAGTGATATCAAAAGTAAGAATTAAGAGTAATATCAAATTGATGATTTTTTAGTTATATCAAAACTATAATACTTTCGCAATATCAAAAACTTGATTTTTCAGTAATGTCAAAACTAGGATCTTTTAGTAATATGAAAACTAAGATTTAAGAGCAATATCAAATTGATGATCTTTTAGTTATATAAAAACTAGTATCTTAAAACCATGATCTTTTAGTAATATCAAAAGTAAGAATTAAGAGTAATATCAAATTTATGATTTTTTAGTAATATCAAAACTATAATACTTTCGCAATATCAAAACCTTCTAGTAATATCAAAACTAAGATTTAAGAGCAATATCAAATGTATGATCTTTTAGTTATATAAAAACTAGTATATTTCTGTAATATCAAAACTACGATAAGTTAGTAATACCTAAACAAGGATATTTACTAGTAAACAAAAATGACATTTGATTGCTTTATGATTGGTATTTTTATGGCCTTATGTTTTCTTTTTTTTCTAGGTGGAAAAGGAGAAAAGGGTGACCCAGGAAACACTAGTATGTATCAACAGTTTTGTGAACAATTGTGTCCATTTGTACAGTTTATTTTGTTATTCCAAATGCACGTTTTGTCACATTTATAGGCAAATCACTTTAAGTTGCATTTCAATATACAAATAATTTTAGAGAATCAGGGATATTTAAGCAATATCAAAACGAGATCAAAACTATGATAATTTGGTAATATTAAAACTAGTAAACTTTGAGCAATATAAAAACTAGGATATTTTAGAAATATAAGACGAGTATCTTTTAACAATATCAAAATAAGAATATTTCAGTTATACCAAAACAATGATATTTACTAGTACACAAACATAACATTTGATTGTTTTATGATTAGCATTATCATGGCCTTATATTTTCTGTATATTTTAGAGGGAAAAGGAGAAAAGGGTGACCCAGGAAACACTAGTATGTATCAACAGTTTTGTGAACAATTGTGTCCATTTGTACAGTTGATTTTGTAATTCCAAATGCACGTTTTGTCACATTAATAGGCAAATCACTTTAAGTTGCATTTCAATATACAAATAATTTTAGAGAATCAGGGATATTTAAGCAATATCAAAACGAGATCAAAACTATGATAATTTAGTTATATTAAAACTATTAAACTTTGAGCAGTATAAAAACTAGGATATTTTAGAAATATAAGACGAGTATCTTTGAGCAATATCAAAATAAAAATATTTCAGTTATACCAAAACAATGATATTTACTAGTAAACAAACATAACATTTGATTGTTTTGATTGGCATTATCATGGCCTTATATTTTCTGTATTTTTTAGAGGGAAAAGGAGAAAAAGGCGACCCAGGAAACACTGGTATGTATCAACAGTTTTGTAACCAAATTATGTTCATTTGTATACCTTATTTTTGTAATTGCAAATGCACGTTTAAAAAGTTGTCAGATTGATGGGCAAATCGATTTAAGTTGCGTTTCATAATACACATAACTTTTGGGAATCAAGTTTCTTTAAGCAATACCACAACTAGAATACTTTCGCAATATCAAAACCATGATCTTTTAGTAATATCAAAACTAAGATTTACGAGCAATATCAAATTTATGATCTTTTAGTAAATAAAAAACTAGTATCTTTCAGTAATATCAAAACTAGGATCTTTTAGTAATATGAAAACTAAGATTTAAGAGCAATATCAAATTTATGATCTTTTAGTTATATAAAAACTAGTATCTTTCAAAAACTAAGATACTTTCGCAATATCAAAACCATGATCTTTTAGTAATATCAAAAGTAAGAATTAAGAGTAATATCAAATTTATGATTTTTTAGTAATATCAAAACTATAATACTTTCGCAATATCAAAACTTTCTAGTAATATCAAAACTAAGATTTAAGAGCAATATCAAATGTATGATCTTTTAGTTATATAAAAACTAGTATATTTCTGTAATATCAAAACTACGATAAGTTAGTAATACCTAAACAAGGATATTTACTAGTAAACAAAAATAACATTTGATTGCTTTATGATTGGTATTTTTATGGCCTTATGTTTTCTTTTTTTTTCTAGGTGGAAAAGGAGAAAAGGGTGACCCAGGAAACACTAGTATGTATCAACAGTTTTGTGAACAATTGTGTCCATTTGTACAGTTTATTTTGTTATTCCAAATGCACGATTTGTCACATTTATAGGCAAATCACTTTAAGTTGCATTTCAATATACAAATAATTTTAGAGAATCAGGGATATTTGAGCAATATCAAAACGTGATCAAAACTATGATAATTTAGTAATATTAAAACTAGTAAACTTTGAGCAATATAAAAACTAGGATATTTTAGAAATATAAGACGAGTATCTTTTAGCAATATCAAAATAAGAATATTTCAGTTATACCAAAACAATGATATTTACTAGTAAACAAACAACATTTGATTGTTTTGTGATTAGCATTATCAAGGCCTTATATTTTCTGTATTTTTTAGAGGGAAAAGGAGAAAAGGGCGACCCAGGAAACACTGGTATGTATCAACAGTTTTGTAACCAAATTATGTTCATTTGTACACCTTATTTTTGTAATTGCAAATGCACGTTTTAAAAGTTGTCAGATTGATGGGCAAATCGATGTAAGTTGCGTTTCATAATACACATAACTTTGGGGAATCAAGTATCTTTAAGCAATATCAAAACTAGAATACTTTCGCAATATCAAAAACCATGATCTTTTAGTAATATCAAAACTAAGATTTAAGAGCAATATCAAATTTATGATCTTTTAGTAATACAAAAACTAGTATCTTTCAGTAATATCAAAACTAGGATCTTTTAGTAATATGAAAACTAAGATTTAAGAGCAATATCAAATTTATGATCTTTTGGTTATATAAAAACTAGTATCTTTCAAAAACTAACATACTTTCGCAATATCAAAACCATGATCTTTTAGTAATATCAAAAGTAAGAATTAAGAGTCATATCAAATTTATGATTTTTTAATTATATCAAACTATAATACTTTTGCAATATCAAAACCTTGATCTTTTAGTAATATCAAAACTAAGATTTAAGAGCAATATCAAATAAATGATCTTTTAGTTATATAAAAACTAGAATACTTCAGTGCTATCAAAACAAGGATCTTTTAGTAATATGATAACTAAGATTTAAGAGCAATATCAAATTCATGATCTTTTAGTTATATAAAAACTAGTATCTTTCAACAACTAAGATACTTTCGCAATATCAAAACCATGATCTTTTAGTTATATCAAAAGTAAGAATTAAGAGTAATATCTAATTGATGATTTATTAGTTATATCAAACCTATAATACTTTCGCAATATCAAAAACTTGATCTTTCAGTAATATCAGAACTAAAATTTAAGAGCAATATCAAATGTACGATCTTTTATTTATATAAAAACTAGTATATTTCAGTAATATCAAAACTACGATAAATTAGTAATACCTAAACAAGGATATTTACTAGTAAACAAAAATGACATTTGATTGCTTTATGATTGGTATTTTTATGGCCTCATGTTTTCTTTTTTTTCTAGGTGGAAAAGGAGAAAAGGGTGACCCAGGAAACACTAGTATGTATCAACAGTTTTGTGAACAATTGTGTCCATTTGTACAGTTTATTTTGTAATTCCAAATGCACGTTTTGTCACATTAATAGGCAAATCACTTTAAGTTGCATTTCAATATACAAATAATTTTAGAGAATCAGGGATATTTAAGCAATATCAAAACGAGATCAAAACTACGATAATTTAGTTATATTAAAACTAGTAAACTTTGAGCAGTATAAAAACTAGAATATTTTTGAAATATAAGAAGAGTATCTTTTAGCAATATTAAAATAAGAATATTTCAGTTATACCAAAACAATGATATTTTCTAGTAAACAAACATAACATTTGATTGTTTTATGATTGGCATTATCATGGCCTTATATTTTCTTTTTTTTTTAGAGGGAAAAGGAGAAAAGGGCGACCCAGGAAACACTGGTATGTATCAATAATTTTGTAACCAAATTATGTTCATTTGTACACCTTATTTTTGTAATTGCAAATGCACGTTTTAAAAGTTGTCAGATCGATTTAAGTTGCGTTTCATAATACAGATAACTTTGGAGAATCAAGTATCTTTAAGCAATATCAAAACTAGAATACTTTCGCCATCTCAAAACCATGATCTTTTATTAATATCAAAACTAAGATTTAAGAACAATATCAAATTTATAATCTTTTAGTAAAATGCAAACTAGTATCTTTCATTAATATTAAAACTAGGATTAGTTAGCAATACCTAAACAAGGATATTTACTAGTAAACAAACATCACATTTGATTGCTTTATGATTTTTTTGGCCTTATTTTGTCATTATTTTCTAGGTGGAAAAGGAGAAAAGGGTGATACAGGAAACACTAGTATGTATCAACAGTTTTGTGAACAATTGTGTCCATTTGTACAGTTTATTTTGTAAACGCAAATGCACCTTTTAAAAGTTGTCAGATTGATGCGCAAATCACTTCAAGTTGCATTTCCTTATACAAATAACTTTAGAGAATCAGGGATATTTAAGCAATATCAAAACGAGATCAAAACTATGATAATTTAGTAATATTAAAACTAGTAAACTTTGAGCAATATAAAAACTAGGATATTCTAGAAATATAAGACAAGTATCTTTAACAATATCAAAATAAGAATATTTCAGTTATACCAAAACAATGATATTTACTAGTAAATAAACATAACATTTGATTGTTTTATGATTGGCATTATCATGGCCTTATATTTTCTGTATTTTTTAGAGGGAAAAGGAGAAAAGGGCGACCCAGGAAACACTGGTATGTCTCAACAGTTTTGTAACCAAATTATACTCCTTATTTTTGTAATTGCAAATGCACGTTTTAAAAGTTGTTAGATTGATGCGCAAATCGATTTAAATTGCGTTTCATAATACAGATAACTTTGGAGAATCAGGTATCTTTAAGCAATATCAAAACTAGAATACTTTCGCAATATCAAAACCCTGATCTTTTAGTAATAGCAAAACTAAAATACTTTCGCAATATCAAAATCATGATCTTTTAGTAATATCGAAACTAAGATTTAAGAGCAATATCAAATTTATGATCTTTTAGTAAAATGCAAACTAGTATCTTTCATTAATATTAAAACTAGGATTAGTTAGTAATACCTAAACAAGCATATTTACTAGTAAACAAACATAACATTTGATTGCTTTATGATTTTCATGGCCTTATTTTTTCATTATTTTCTAGGTGGAAAAGGAGAAAAGGGTGACCCAGGAAACACTAGTATGTATCAACAGTTTTGTGAACAATTGTGTCCATTTGTACAGTTTATTTTGTAAACGCAAATGCACCTTTTAAAAGTTGTCAGATTGATGCGCAAATCACTTTAAGTTGCATTTCGTTTAACAAATAACTTTAGAGAATCAGGAATATTTAAGCAATATCAAAACGAGATCAAAACTATGATAATTTAGTTATATTAAAACTAGTAAATTTTGAGCAATATAAAAACTAGGATATTTTTGGAATATAAGACGAGTATCTTTTATCAATATCAAAATAAAAATATTTCAGTTATACCAAAACAATGATATTTACTAGTAAACAAACATAACACTTGATTGTTTTATGCTTGGCATTATCATGGCCTTATATTTTCTGTATTTTTTAGAGGGAAAAGGAGAAAAAGGCGACCCAGGAAACACTGGTATGTATCAACAGTTTTGTAACCAAATTATGTTCATTTGTACACCTTATTTTTGTAATTGCAAATGCACGTTTTAAAAGTTGTCAGATTGAGTGGCAAATCGATGTAAGTTGCGTTTCATAATATACATAACTTTGGGGAATCAATTATCTTTAAGCAATATCAAAACTAGAATACTTTCGCAATATCAAAAACCATGATCTTTTAGTAATATCAAAACTAAGATTTAAGAACAATATCAAATTTATTATCTTTTAGTAATATAAAAACTAGTATCTTTCAGTAATATCAAAACTAGGATCTTTTAGTAATATGAAAACTAAGATTGAAGAGCAATATCAAATTTATGATCTTTTAGTCATATAAAAACTAGTGTTTTTCAGTAATATCAAAACTAGGATCTTTTAGTAATATCAAAACTAAGATTTAAGAGCAATATCAAATTTATAATCTTTTAGTCATATAAAAACTAGTGTTTTTCAGTAATATTAAAACTAGGATCTTTTAGTAATATGAAAACTAAGATTGAAGAGCAATATCAAATTTATGATCTTTTGGATATATAAAAACTAGTATCTTTCAAAAACTAAGATACTTTCGCAATATCAAAACCATGATCTTTTAGTAATATCAAAAGTAAGAATTAAGAGTAATATCAAATTTATGATTTTTTAGTTATATCAAAACTATAATACTTTCGCAATATCAAAACCTTGATCTTTTAGAAATATCAAAACTAAGATTTAAGAGCAATATCAAATGTATGATCTTTTAGTTATATAAAAACTAGTATACTTCAGTACTATCAAAACTAGGATCTTTTAGTAATATGATAACTAAGATTTAAGAGCAATATCAAATTTCTGATCTTTTAGTTATATAAAAACTAGTATCTTTCAAAAACTAAGATACTTTCGCAATATCAAAACCATGATCTTTTAGTTATATCAAAAGTAAGAATTAAGAGTAATATCAAATTGATGATTTTTTAGTTATATCAAAACTATGATACTTTCGCAATATCAAAAACTTGATTTTTTAGTAATATCAAAACTAAGATTTAAGAGCAATATCAAATGTATGATCTTTTATTTATATAAAAACTAGTATATTTCAGTAATATCAAAACTACGATAAGTTAGTAATATCTAAACAAGGATATTAACTAGTAAACAAAAATGACATTTGATTGCTTTATGATTGGTATTTTTATGGCCTTATGTTTTCTTTTTTTTCTAGGTGGAAAAGGAGAAAAGGGTGACCCAGGAAACACTAGTATGTATCAACAGTTTTGTGAACAATTGTGTCCATTTGTACAGTTGATTTTGTAATTCCAAATGCACGTTTTGTCACATTAATAGGCAAATCACTTTAAGTTGCATTTCAATATACAAATAATTTTAGAGAATCAGGGATATTTAAGCAATATCAAAACGAGATCAAAACTATGATAATTTAGTTATATTAAAACTAGTAAACTTTGAGCAGTATAAAAACTAGGATATTTTAGAAATATAAGACGAGTATCTTTGAGCAATATCAAAAGAAAAATATTTCAGTTATACCAAAACAATGATATTTACTAGTAAACAAACATAACATTTGATTGTTTTATGATTGGCATTATCATGGCCTTATATTTTCCGTATTTTTTAGAGGGAAAAGGAGAAAAAGGCGACCCAGGAAACACTGGTATGTATCAACAGTTTTGTAACCAAATTATGTTCATTTGTACACCTTATTTTTGTATTTGCAAATGCACTTTTAAAAAGTTGTCAGATTGATGGGCAAATCGATTTAAGTTGCGTTTCATAATACAGATAACTTTGGGGAATCAAGTATCTTTAAGCAATACCAAAACTAGAATACTTTCGCAATATCAAAACCATGATCTTTTAGTAATATCAAAACTAAGATTTACGAGCAATATCAAATTTATGATCTTTTAGTAAATAAAAAACTAGTATCTTTCAGTAATATCAAAACTAGGATCTTTTAGTAATATGAAAACTAAGATTTAAGAGCAATATCAAATTTATGATCTTTTAGTTATATAAAAACTAGTATCTTTCAAAAACTAAGATACTTTCGCAATATCAAAACCATGATCTTTTAGTAATATCAAAAGTAAGAATTAAGAGTAATATCAAATTTATGATTTTTTAGTAATATCAAAACTATAATACTTTCGCAATATCAAAACCTTCTAGTAATATCAAAACTAAGATTTAAGAGCAATATCAAATGTATGATCTTTTAGTTATATAAAGACTAGTATATTTCTGTAATATCAAAACTACGATAAGTTAGTAATACCTAAACAAGGATATTTACTAGTAAACAAAAATAACATTTGATTGCTTTATGATTGGTATTTTTATGGCCTTATGTTTTCTTTTTTTTTCTAGGTGGAAAAGGAGAAAAGGGTGACCCAGGAAACACTAGTATGTATCAACAGTTTTGTGAACAATTGTGTCCATTTGTACAGTTTATTTTGTTATTCCAAATGCACGTTTTGTCACATTTATTGGCAAATCACTTTAAGTTGCATTTCAATATACAAATAATTTTAGAGAATCAGGGATATTTAAGCAATATCAAAACGAGATCAAAACTATGATAATTTAGTAATATTAAAACTAGTAAACTTTGAGCAATATAAAAACTAGGATATTTTAAAAATATAAGACGAGTATCTTTTAGCAATATCACAATAAGAATATTTCAGTTATACCAAAACAATGATATTTACTAGTACACAAACATAACATTTGATTGTTTTATGATTAGCATTATCATGGCCATATATTTTCTGTATTTTTTAGAGGGAAAAGGAGAAAAGGGTGACCCAGGAAACACTGGTATGTATTAACAGTTTTGTGAACAATTGTGTCCATTTGTACAGTTTATTTTGTTATTCCAAATGCACGATTTGTCACATTTATAGGCAAATCACTTTAAGTTGCATTTCAATATACAAATAATTTTAGAGAATCAGGGATACTTAAGCAATATCAAAACGAGATCAAAACTATGATAATTTAGTAATATTAAAACTAGTAAACTTTGAGCAATATAAAAACTAGGATATTTTAGAAATATAAGACGAGTATCTTTTAGCAATATCAAAATAAGAATATTTCAGTTATACCAAAACAATGATATTTACTAGTAAACAAACATAACATTTGATTGTTTTGTGATTAGCATTATCAAGGCCTTATATTTTCTGTATTTTTTAGAGGGAAAAGGAGAAAAGGGCGACCCAGGAAACACTGGTATGTATCAACAGTTTTGTAACCAAATTATGTTCATTTGTACACCTTATTTTGTAATTGCAAATGCACGTTTTAAAAGTTGTCAGATTGATGGGCAAATCGATGTAAGTTGCGTTTCATAATACACATAACTTTGGGGAATCAAGTATCTTTAAGCAATATCAAAACTAGAATACTTTCGCAATATCAAAAACCATGATCTTTTAGTAATATCAAAACTAAGATTTAAGAGCAATATCAAATTTATGATCTTTTAGTAATATAAAAACTAGTATTTTTAAGTAATATCAAAACTAGGATCTTTTAGTAATATGAAAACTAAGATTTAAGAGCAATATCAAATTTATGATCCTTTGGTTATATAAAAACTAGTATCTTTCAAAAACTAAGATACTTTCGCAATATCAAAACCTTGATCTTTTAGTACTATCAAAACTAAGATTTAAGAGCAATATCAAATTTATGATTTTTTAGTAATATCAAAACTATAATACTTTCGCAATATTAAAACCATGATCTTTTAGTAATATTAAAACTAAGATTTAAAAGCAATATCAAATTTATGATCTTTTAGTAACATAAAAACAAGTATCTTTCAGCAATATCTAAACTAAGATAAGTTATTTATACCTAAACAAGAATATGTACTAGTAAACAAATATCACATTTGATTGCTTTATGATTGGTATTTTCATGGGAATTTTTTTTCATTATTTTCTAGGTGAAAAAGGAGAAAAGGGAGACCCAGGAAACACTGGTATGTATCAACAGTTTTGTGATCAATTGTGTCCATTTGTACAGTTTATTTTGTAAATTCAAATGCAGGTTTTAAAAGTTGTCAGATTGATGGGCAAATCACTTGAATATAAAAAGGAAGATGTGGTATGATTGCCAATGAGACAACTATCCACAAAAGACACCAAAATGACACAGACAAAAACAACTAAAGGTCACCGAACGGCCTTCAACAAGGAGCAAAGCCCATACCGCATATGCACTTAAGTTGCATTTCAATATACAAATAACTTAAGAGAATCAGGGATATTTAAGCAATATCAAAACGAGAGAATACCTAAGCAATATCAATACTATGATCGTGTAGTAAAATTAAAACTAGTAAACTTTGAGCAATATCAAAACTAGGATATTAAAGTTATATAAGAATAGTATCTTTTAGCAATATCAAACTAAGGATATTTAAGTAATATCAAAACAAGGATATTGACTAGTAAACAAACATAACATTTGATTGTTTTATGATTGGTATCATCATGGCCTCATATGTTCTATCTTTTCTAGGGGGAAAAGGAGAAAAAGGTGACCCAGGAAACACTGGTATGTATCAACAGTTTTGTAACCAAATTATGTTCATTTGTACACCTTATTTTTGTAATTGCAAATGCACGTTTTAAGCAATATCAAAACTAGAATACTTTCGCAATATCAAAACCATGATCTTTTAGTAATTTCAAAAGAATGATTTAAGAGCAATATCAAATTTATGATTTTTGAGTTATATTAAAACTAGAATACTTTCGCAATATCAAAACCCTGATCTTTTAATAATATCAAAACTAAGATTTAAGAGCAATATCAAATTTATGATCTTTTAGCAATATAAAAACTAGTATCCTTCAGTAATATCAAAACTAGGACAAATTAGTAATACCTAAACAAGGATATTTCCTAGTAAACAAACATAACATTTGATTGCTATATGATTAGTATTTTCATGGCCTTATGTTTTCTTTATTTTCTAGGTGGAAAAGGAGAAAAGGGTGACCCAGGAAACACAAGTATGTATCAACAGTTTTGTGATCAATTGTGTCCATTTGTACAGTTTATTTTGTAAATGCACGTTTTAAAAGTTGTCACATTAATGGGCAAATCAATTTAAGTTGCATTTTAATATACAAATAACTTTAGAGAATCGGGGATATTTAAGCAATATCAAAACAAGAATACCTTAGCAATATCAAAACTATGATAGTTTGGTAAAATTAAAACTAGTAAACTTTGAGCAATATCAAAACTAGGATATTTTAGTAATAAAAGACCAGTATACTTTAACAATTTTTGTAATTGCAAATGCACGTTTTAAAAGTCGTCAGATTGATGAGTAAAATCGATTTAAGTTGCATTCCATTATACAGATAACTTACTAGAATCAAATATCTTTAAGCAATACCAAAACTAGAATATTTTCGCAAGATCAAAACTAAGATTCTTTAGTAATCTCAATCAAGGATCTTTTAGTAATATCAAAACTAGTATCTTTTAGAAATATAAAAACTAGGATATTTTAGTAATGCATAAACAAGGATATTTATTAGTAAACAAACATAACATTGGATTGTTTTATAATTGGTATTTTCATGGCCTTATATTTTCTATATTTTCCAGGAGAAAAAGGAGAACCAGGAAACAATGGAAACAATGGTATGTATCAACAGTTTTGTAAGAAAATTGTGTCCATTTGTAAAGTTTATTTTGTAAATGCAAATGGACATTTAAAAAAATGACAGATTGATGGGCAAATCAATTTAAGGTGCATTTAATTATACAAATAACTTTAGAGAATCATGTATCTTTAAGCAATATCAAAACTCGAATACTTTCGAAATATTAAAACTAAGAATTTTTGAGTAATATCAAGACTAGTAAACTTTAGCAATATCAAAACCATGATCTTTTAGTAATATCAAAACTAGTATATTTTAGTAATGCCTAAACAAGGACATTTACTAGTAAACAAACATAACATTGGATTGTTTTATGACTGGTATTTTCATGGCCTTATATTTTTTATATTTTCCAGGAGAAAAAGGAGAACCAGGAAACAATGGAATCAATGGTATGCATCAACAGTTTTGTACGAAAATTGTGTCCATTTGTAAAGTTCATTTAAGTTCAAAGGTTGTCAAATTGATGGGCAAATCAATCTAAGTTGCAGTTCATTATACAAGTAACTTTAGAGAATCAGGGATATTTAAGCAATTTCAAAACTGAAATACCTTAGCAATATCAAAACTATGATCGTTTAGTAATAATAAAACTTTGGGCAATATTAAAACTAGGATATTTTAGTTATATAAGACTAGTATCTTTTAGCAATATCAAAATTAGGACATTTTAGTAATACCAAAACAATTATATTTACTAGTAAACAAACTAACCACTTGATTGTTTTATGATTGGTATTGTCATTGCTTTATATTTTCTATATTTTCTAGGGGGAAAAGGAGAAAAGGGTGACCCAGGAAACACTGGTATGTATCAAATTTTTGTTACCAAATTGAATGCATTTATACAGTTTATTTTGTAAATGCAAATACGCGTTTTAAAAGTTGTCAGATCGATGAGCAAATCACTTTGAGTTGCATTTCATTATACAGATAACATTAGAAGAATCAAGTATCTTTAAGCTATATCAAAACTAAAATACTTTCGCAATATCAAAACAAAGATTCTTTAGTTATATCAAAACTAGTAAACTTTAGCAATATCAAAACCATGATCTTTTAGTGATATCAAAACTAGTATCTTTTAGTAAAGCCTAAACAAGGATATTTACTAGTAAACAAACATACCATTGTATTGTTTTATGATTGGTATTTTCATGGCCTTATATTTTCTATATTTTCCAGGAGAAAAAGGAGAACCAGGAAACAATGGAAACAATGGTATGTATCAACAGTTTTGTAAGAAAATTGTCTCCATTTGTAAAGGATATTTTGTAAATGCAAATGCACATTTAAAAGGATGTCAGGTTGATGGGCAAATCAATTTAAGTTGCATTTCATTATACAAATAACTTTAGAGAATCAGGGATATTTAAGCAAAATCAAAACTAGAATACCTCAGCAATATCAAAACTCTGATCGTTTAGTAATATTAAAACTAGGATCTTTGAGCAATATTAAAACTAGGATATTTTAGTAATTAAGACTAGTATCTTTTAGCAATATCAAAATTAGAATATTTTAGTAATACCAAAACAAGAATATTTGCTAGTAAACAAACTAACCACTTGATTGTTTTATGATTGGTATTGTCATGGCCTTATATTTTTGTATATTTTCTAGGGGGAAAAGGAGAAAAGGGTGATCCAGGAAACACTGGTATGTATCAACTTTTTTGTAACCAAATTGTGTCCATTTGTACAGTTTTATTTTGTAAATGCAAATACGCGTTTAAAAAGTTGTCAGATTGATGAGCAAATCACTTTAAGTTGCATTTCGTTATACAGATAACATTAGAGAATCAGGTATCTTTAAGCAATATCAAAACTCGAATACTTTCGCAATATTAAAACTAAGAATCTTTAGTAATATCAAAACTAGTAAACTTTAGCAATATCAAAACCATGATCTTTTAGTAATATCAAAACTAGTATCTTTTAGTAATATCAAAACTAGGATATTTTAGTAATGCCTAAACAAGGATATTTACTAGTAAACAAACAAAACATTGGATTTTTTTTATGATTGGTATTTTCACGGCCTTATATTTTCTATATTTTCTAGGAGGAAAAGGAGAAAAGGGTGACCCAGGAAACACTGGTATGTATCAACTTTTTTGTAAATAGTGTCCATTTGTACAGTTTATTTTGTAAATGCAAATTCGTCTTTTAAAATTGTCAGATTGATGAGCAAATCACTTTGAGTTGCATTTCATTATACAGATAACATTAGAGAATCAGGTATCTTTAAGCAATATCAAAACTCGAATACTTTCGCAATATCAAAACTAAGAATCTTTAGTAATATCAAGACTAGTAAACTTTAGCAATATCAAAACCATGATCTTTTAGTAATATCAAAACTAGGATATTTTAGTAATGCCTAAACAAAGATATTTTCTAGTAAACAAACAAAACATTGGATTTTTTTATGATTGGTATTTTCAAGGCCTTATATTTTCTATATTTTCCAGGAGAGAAAGGAGAACCAGGAAACAATGGAAGCAATGGTATGTATCAACAGTTTTGTAAGAAATTTGAGTCCATTTGTAAAATTTATTTTGTAAATGCAAATGCACATTTAAAAGGATGTCAGATTGATGGGCAAATCAATTTAAGGTGCATTTCATTATACAAATAACTTTAGAGAATCAGGGATAGTTAAGCAATATCAAAATTAGAATACCTTAGCAATATCAAAACTTTAATCGATTAGTAATATTGAAACTAGGATCTTTAAGCAATATTAAAACTAGGATATTTTAGTAATTTAAGACTATTATCTTTTAGCAATATCAAAATTAGGATATTTTAGTAATACCAAAACAAGAATATTTATCAGTAAACAAACTAACCACTTGATTGTTTTATGATTGGTATTGTCATGGCCTTATATTTTTTATATTTTCTAGGGGGAAAAGGAGTAAAGGGTGATCCAGGAAACACTGGTATGTATCAATATTTTTGTAACCAAATTGTGTCCATTTGTACAGTTTATTTTGTAAATGCAAATACGCGTTTTAAAAATTGTCAGATTAATGAGTAAATCACTTTGAGTTGCGTTTCATTATACAGATAACATTAGAGAATCAGGTATCTTTAAGCAATATTAAAACTAGAATACCTTCGCAATGTTAAAACTAAGAATCTTTAGTAATATCAAGACTAGTAAACTTTAGTAATATCAAATAGTTATCAAAGGTACCAGTCTTATAATTTAGTACGCCAGACGCGCGTTTCGGCTACATAAGACTCATCAGTGACGCTCAAACTAAAATATTTATAAAGCCAATCAAGTACAAAGTTGAAGAGCATTGAGGATCCAAAATTCCAAAAAGCTTTGCCAAATACGGCTAAGGTAATCTATGCCTGGGATAAGAAAATCCTTTGTTTTTCGAAAAAGTCTAAAGTTTTGTAAACAGGAAATTTATAAAAATGATCACATTATTGATATTCATGTCAACACCGAAGTGTTGACTACTGGGCTGGTGATACCATTGGGGACGAAACGTCCACCAGCAGTGGCATCGACCCAGTGGTGTTAATAGTTATCAAAGGTCCCAGGATTATAATTTAGTACGCCAGACGCACGTTTCGTCTACATAAGACTCATCAGTGACGCTCAAATTAAAATATTTATAAAGCCAAACAAGTAAAAAGTTGAAGAGCATTGAGGATCCAAAATTCCAAAAAGTTGTGCCAAATACAGCTAAGAAAATATAAGCCTGGGATAAGAAAATCCTTTGTTTTTCGAAAAATGCAAAGTTTTGTAAACAGGAAATTTATAAAAATGACCACATTATTGATATTCATGTCAACACCGAAGTGTTGACTACTGGGCTGGTGATACCCTCGGGGACGAAACGTCCACCAGCAGTGGCATCGACCCAGTGGTGTAAATAGTTATCAAAGGTACCATGATTATAATTTAGTATGCCAGATATTTTAGTAATGCCTAAACAAGGATATTTACTAGTAAACAAACTAATCACTTGATTGTTGTATGATTGGTATTGTCATTGCCTTATATTTTTTATATTTTCTAGGGGGAAAAGGAGAAAAGGGTGATCCAGGAAACACTGGTATGTATCAACTTTTTTGTAACCAAATTGTGTCTATTTGTACAGTTTATTTTGTAAATGCAAATACGCGTTTTAAAAGTTGTCAGATTGTTGAGTAAATCACTTTGAGTTACATTTCGTTATACAGATAATATTAGAGAATCAGGTATCTTTAAGCAATATCAAAACTAGAATACTTTCGCAAAATCAAAACTAAGATTCCTTAGAAATATACAAACTAGTAAACTTTAGCAATATCAAAACCATGATCTTTTAGCAATACCAAAACTAGTATCTTTTAGTAATATCAAAACTAAGATATTTTAATAATGCCTAATCAAGGATATTTACTAGTAAACAAACAAAACATTGGATTTTTTTATCATTGGTATTTTCATGGCACTATATTTTCTATATTTTCCAGGAGAGAAAGGGGAACCAGGAAACAATGGAAGCAATGGTATGTATCAACAGTTTTGTAAGAAAATTGTGTCCATTTGTAAAGTTTATTTTGTAAATGCAAATGCACATTTAAAAGGATGTCAGAATGATGGGCAAATAACTTTAAGTTGCATTTCATTATACAAATAACTTTAGAGAATCAGGGATATTTAAGCAATATCAAAAATAGAATACCTTAGCAATATCAAAACTTTGATCGTTTAGTAATATTAAAACAAGGATCTTTGAGCAATATTATAACTAAGATATTTTAGTAATATAAGACTAGTATCTTTTAGCAATATCAAAATTAGGATATTTTAGTAATACCAAAACAAGAATATTTGCTAGTAAACAAACTAACCACTTGATTGTTTTATGATTGGTATTGTCATGGCCTTATATTTTTGTATATTTTCTAGGGGGAAAAGGAGAAAAGGGTGATCCAGGAAACACTGGTATGTATCAACTTTTTTGTAACCAAATTGTGTCCATTTGTACAGTTTATTTTGTAAATGCAAATACGCGTTTAAAAAGTTGTCAGATTGATGAGCAAATCACTTTAAGTTGCATTTCGTTATACAGATAACATTAGAGAATCAGGTATCTTTAAGCAATATCAAAACTCGAATACTTTCGCAATATTAAAACTAAGAATCTTTAGTAATATCAAAACTAGTAAACTTTAGCAATATCAAAACCATGATCTTTTAGTAATATCAAAACTAGTATCTTTTAGTAATATCAAAACTAAGATATTTTAGTAATGCCTAAACAAGGATATTTACTAGTAAACAAACAAAACATTGGATTTTTTTATGATTGGTATTTTCACGGCCTTATATTTTCTATATTTTCTAGGAGGAAAAGGAGAAAAGGGTGACCCAGGAAACACTGGTATGTATCAACTTTTTTGTAAATAGTGTCCATTTGTACAGTTTATTTTGTAAATGCAAATTCGTCTTTTAAAATTGTCAGATTGATGAGCAAATCACTTTGAGTTGCATTTCATTATACAGATAACATTAGAGAATCAGGTATCTTTAAGCAATATTAAAACTCGAATACTTTCGCAATATCAAAACTAAGAATCTTTAGTAATATCAAGACTAGTAAACTTTAGCAATATCAAAACCATGATCTTTTAGTAATATCAAAACTAGGATATTTTAGTAATGCCTAAACAAGGATATTTTCTAGTAAACAAACAAAACATTGGATTTTTTTATGATTGGTATTTTCAAGGCCTTATATTTTCTATATTTTCCAGGAGAGAAAGGAGAACCAGGAAACAATGGAAGCAATGGTATGTATCAACAGTTTTGTAAGAAATTTGAGTCCATTTGTAAAATTTATTTTGTAAATGCAAATGCACATTTAAAAGGATGTCAGATTGATGGGCAAATCAATTTAAGGTGCATTTCATTATACAAATAACTTTAGAGAATCAGGGATAGTTAAGCAATATCAAAATTAGAATACCTTAGCAATATCAAAACTTTAATCGATTAGTAATATTGAAACTAGGATCTTTAAGCAATATTAAAACTAGGATATTTTAGTAATTTAAGACTATTATCTTTTAGCAATATCAAAATTAGGATATTTTAGTAATACCAAAACAAGAATATTTATCAGTAAACAAACTAACCACTTGATTGTTTTATGATTGGTATTGTCATGGCCTTACATTTTTTATATTTTCTAGGGGGAAAAGGAGTAAAGGGTGATCCAGGAAACACTGGTATGTATCAATATTTTTGTAACCAAATTGTGTCCATTTGTACAGTTTATTTTGTAAATGCAAATACGCGTTTTAAAAATTGTCAGATTAATGAGTAAATCACTTTGAGTTGCGTTTCATTATACAGATAACATTAGAGAATCAGGTATCTTTAAGCAATATTAAAACTAGAATACCTTCGCAATGTTAAAACTAAGAATCTTTAGTAATATCAAGACTAGTAAACTTTAGTAATATCAAATAGTTATCAAAGGTACCAGTCTTATAATTTAGTACGCCAGACGCGCGTTTCGGCTACATAAGACTCATCAGTGACGCTCAAACTAAAATATTTATAAAGCCAATCAAGTACAAAGTTGAAGAGCATTGAGGATCCAAAATTCCAAAAAGCTTTGCCAAATACGGCTAAGGTAATCTATGCCTGGGATAAGAAAATCCTTTGTTTTTCGAAAAAGTCTAAAGTTTTGTAAACAGGAAATTTATAAAAATGATCACATTATTGATATTCATGTCAACACCGAAGTGTTGACTACTGGGCTGGTGATACCATTGGGGACGAAACGTCCACCAGCAGTGGCATCGACCCAGTGGTGTTAATAGTTATCAAAGGTCCCAGGATTATAATTTAGTACGCCAGACGCACGTTTCGTCTACATAAGACTCATCAGTGACGCTCAAATTAAAATATTTATAAAGCCAAACAAGTAAAAAGTTGAAGAGCATTGAGGATCCAAAATTCCAAAAAGTTGTGCCAAATACGGCTAAGAAAATCTAAGCCTGGGATAAGAAAATCCTTTGTTTTTCGAAAAATGCAAAGTTTTGTAAACAGGAAATTTATAAAAATGACCACATTATTGATATTCATGTCAACACCGAAGTGTTGACTACGTGGCTGGTGATACCCTCGGGGACGAAACGTCCACCAGCAGTGGCATCGACCCAGTGGTGTAAATAGTTATCAAAGGTACCATGATTATAATTTAGTATGCCAGATATTTTAGTAATGCCTAAACAAGGATATTTACTAGTAAACAAACTAATCACTTGATTGTTGTATGATTGGTATTGTCATTGCCTTATATTTTTTATATTTTCTAGGGGGAAAAGGAGAAAAGGGTGATCCAGGAAACACTGGTATGTATCAACTTTTTTGTAACCAAATTGTGTCTATTTGTACAGTTTATTTTGTAAATGCAAATACGCGTTTTAAAAGTTGTCAGATTGTTGAGTAAATCACTTTGAGTTGCATTTCATTATACAGATAATATTAGAGAATCAGGTATCTTTAAGCAATATCAAAACTAAAATACTTTCCCAATATCAAAACTAAGAATCTTTAGTAATATCAAAACTAGTAAACTTTAGCAATATCAAAACCATGATCTTTTAGTAATATCAAAACTAGTATCTTTTAGTAATATCAAAACTAGAATATTTTAGTTATGCCTAAACAAGGATATTTACTAGTAAACAAACAAAACATTGGATTTTTTATGATTGGTATTTTCATGGCCTTATATTTTCTATATTTTCTAGGCGGAAAAGGAGAAAAGGGTGACCCAGGAAACACTGGTATGTATCAACTGTTTTGTAAATTGTGTCCATTTGTACAGTTTATTTTGTAAATGCAAATTCGTCTTTTAAAATTGTCAGATTGATGAGCAAATCACTTTGAGTTGCATTTCATTATACAGATAACATTAGAGAATCAGGTATCTTTAAGAAATGTCAAAACTGGAATACTTTCGCAATATCAAAACTAAGAATCTTTAGTAATATCAAGAGTAGTAAACTTTAGCAATATCAAAACCATGATCTTTTAGTAATATCAAAACTATGATATTTTAGTTATGCCTAAACAAGGATATTTACTAGTAAACAAACATAACATTGGATTGTTTTATGATTGGTATTTTCATGGCCTAATATTTTCTAAATTTTTTCAGGAGAGAAAGGAGAACCAGGAAACAATGGAAGCAATGGTATGTATCAACAGTTTTGTAAGAAAATTGTGTCCATTTGTAAAGTTTATTTTGTAAATGCAAATGCACATTTCAAAGGTTGTCAGGTTGATGGGCAAATCACTTTAAGTTGCATTTCATTAAACAAATAACTTAAGAGAATCAGGGATATTTAAGCAATATCAAAACTAGAATACCTTAGCAATATCAAAACTATGATCGTTTAGAAACATAAAAACTAGGATCTTTGAGCAATATTCAAACTAGGATATTTTAGAAATATAAGACTAGTATCTTTTCGCAATATCAAAACTAAGAATCTTTAGTAATATCAAAACTAGTAAACTTTAGCAATATCAAAATCATGATCTTTTAGTCATATCAAAACTAGGATATTTTGGTAATGCCAAAACAAGGATATTTACTGGTAAACAAACTAACCACTTGATTGTTTTATGATTGGTATTGTCATGGCCTTATATTTTCTATATTTTCTAGGGGGAAAAGGAGAAAAGGGTGACCCAGGAAACACTGGTATGTATCAACTTTTTGTAACCAAACTCTGTCCATTTGTACAGTTTATTTTGTAAATGCAAATATGCCTTTTGAAAGTTGTCAGATTGATGAGCAAATCACTTTGAGTTGATTTCATTATACAGATAACATTAGAGAATCATGTATCTTTAAGCAATATCAAATCTAAAATACTTTCGCAATATCAAAACTAAAATACTTTCGCAATATCAAAACTAAGAATCTTTAGTAATATCAAAACTAGTAAACTTTAGCAATATCAAAACCATGATCTTTTAGTAATATCAAAACTAGTATCTTTTAGTAATATCAAAACTAGTATCTTTTAGTAATATCAAAACTAGGATATTTTAGTAATGCCTAAACAAGGATATTTACTAGTAAACAAACAAAACATTCGATTATTTTATGACTGGTATTTTCATGGCCTTATATTTTCTATATTTTCCAGGAGAGAAAGGAGAACCAGGAAACAATGGAAGCAATGGTATGTATCAACAGTTTTGTAAGAAATTGTGTCCATTTGTTAAGTTTATTTTTTAAATGCAAATGCACATTTAAAAGGATGTCAGATTGATGGGCAAATCAATTTAAGATGCATTTCATTATACAAATGACTTAAGAGAATCAGGGATATTTAAGCAATATCAAAATTAGGAAAGTTTAGTAATTCCAAAACAAGAATATTTACTAGTAAACAAAATAACCACTTGATTGTTTTATGATTGGTATTGTCATGGCCTTATACTTTGTATATTTTCTAGGGGGAAAAGGAGAAAAGGGTGATCCAGGAAACACTGGTATGTATCAATTTTTTTCTAACCAAATTGTGTCCATTTGTACAGTTTATTTTGTAAATGCAAATACGCGTTTTAAAAGTTGTCAGATTGATGAGTACATCACTTTGAGTTGCATTTCATTATACAAAAAAACATTAGAGAATCATGTATCTTTAAGCAATATCAAATGTAAAATACTTTCGCAATATCAAAACTAAAATACTTTCGCAATATCAAAACTAAGAATCTTTAGTAATATCAAAACTAGTAAACTTTAGCAATATCAAAACCATGATCTTTTATTAATATCAAAACTAGTATCTTTTAGTAATATCAAAACTAGGATATTTTAGTAATGCCTAAACAAGGATATTTACTAGTAAACAAACAAAACATTGGATTTTTTTATGATTGGTATTTTCATGGCCTTATATTTTCTATATTTTCCAGGAGAGAAAGGAGAACCAGGAAACAATGGAAGCAATGGTATGTATCAACAGTTTTGTAAGAAATTGTGTCCATTTGTAAAGTTTATTTTTTAAATGCAAATGCACATTTAAAAGGATGTCAGATTGATGGGCAAATCAATTTAAGATGCATTTCCTTATACAAATAACTTAAGAGAATCAGGGATATTTAAGCAATATCAAAATTAGGAAAGTTTAGTAATTCCAAAACAAGAATATTTACTAGTAAACAAAATAACCACTTGATTGTTTTATGATTGGTATTGTCATGGCCTTATACTTTAAAATTGAGAATGGAAATGGGGAATGTGTCAAATAGACAACAACCCGACCAAATAAAAAACAACAGCAGAGGGTCACCAACAGGTCTTCAATGTAGCGAGAAATTCCCGCACCCGGAGGCGTCCTTCAGCTGGCCCCTAAACAAATATATACTAGTCCAGTGATAATGAACGCCATACTTATTTCCAAATTGTACACAAGAAACTAAAATTAAAATAATACAAGACTAACAAAGGCCAGAGGCTCCTGACTTGGGACAGGCGCAAAAATGCGGCGGGGTTAAACATGTTTGTGAGATCTCAACCCTCCCCCTATACCTCTAACCAATGTAGAAAAGTAAACGCATAACAATACGCACATTAAAATTCAGTTCAAGAGAAGTCCGAGTCTGATGTCAGAAGATGTAACCAAAGAAAATAAACAAAATGACAATAATACATAAATAACAACAGATTACTAGCAGTTAACTGACATGCCAGCTCCAGACTTCAATTAAACTGACTGAAAGATTATGATTTCATCATATGAACCTCAGGCACAATCCTTCCCGTTAGGGTTTTTTTGTATCATACCATCATAACATATATGAGAAGAACATAACCTGTGTCATGCCAACAACTGTTTTTAGAATAAATGTGTTTAGTTCCGATGCAAAGACCTTATCAGTGACTCAATATTAACGCCAAAATATGCAATCTTTAATGATTTGACAACAGTATCGTAATTATATCCCTTCTTAATAAGTCTATTCAAAGGTTTTGTAAGTTTCTGAGGTGAATACTGACACCTTTGTACTTTATAAAGAATATTTCCATAAAAAATTGGATGTGAAATACCTGAACGTATTAGAAGTCTGCATGTTGAGCTATATTTACGAATGATGTATTTTTTTCTAGGGGGAAAAGGAGAAAAGGGTGATCCAGGAAACACTGGTATGTATCAATTTTTTTGTAACCAAATTGTGTCCATTTGTACAGTTTATTTTGTAAATGCAAATACGCGTTTTAAAAGTTGTCAGATTGATGAGTAAATCACTTTGAGTTGCATTTCATTATACAAAAAAACATTAGAGAATCAGGTATCTTTAAGCAATATCAAAACTAGAATACTTTCGCAATATCAAAACTAAGAATCTTTAGTAATATCAAGACTAGTAAACTTTAGCAATATCAAAACCATGATCTTTTAGTAATATCAAATAGTTAGCAAAGGTACCAGGATTATAATTTAGTACGCCAGACGCGCGTTTCGGCTACATTAGATTCATCAGTGACGCTCAAATTAAAATATTTATAAAGCTAAACAAGTACAAAGTTGAAGAGCATTGAGGATCCAAAGTTCCAAAAAGTTGTGTCAAATACGTCTAAGGTAATATATGCCTGGGATAAGAAAATCCTTTGTTTTTCGAAAAATTCAAAGTTTTGTAAACATGACATTTATAAAACTGACCACATTATTGATATTCATGTCAACACCGAAGTGTTGACTACTGGGCTGGTGATACCCTTGGGGACGAAACGTCCACCAGCAGTGGCATCCGTCCAGTGGTGTAAATAGTTATCAAAGGTATTATAAGTTAGTACGCCAGATATTTTAGTAATGCCTAAACAAGGATATTTACTAGTAAACAAACTAACCACTTGATTGGTTTTCTATTTTTTATATTTTCTAGGGGGAAAAGGAGAAAAGGGTGATCAAGGAAACACTGGTATGTATCAACTTTTTTGTAACCAAATTGTGTCCATTTGTACAGTTTATTTTGTAAATGCAAATACGCGTTTTAAAAGTTGTCAGATTGATGAGCAAATCACTTTGAGTTTCATTTCATTATACAGATAACATTAGAGAATCAAATATCTTTAAGCAATATCAAAACTAGAATACTTTCGCAATATCAAAACTTAGAATCTTTAGTTAAATCAAAACTAGTAAACTTTAGCAATATCAAAACCATGATCTTTTAGTAATCTTTTAGTAATATCAAAACTAGTATCTTTTAGTAATATCAAAACTAGGATATTTTAGTAATGCCTAAACAAGGATATATACTAGTAAACAAACATAACATTGGAATGTTTTATGATTGGTATTTTTATGGCCTTATATTTTCTATATTTTCCAGGAGAAAAAGGAGAACCAGGAAACAATGGAAGCAATGGTATGTATCAACTTTTTTGTAACCAAATTGTGTCCATTTGTAAAGTTTATTTTGGAAATGCAAATACGCCTTTTAAAAGTTGTCAGATTAATGAGTAAATCACTTTCAGTTGCATTCCATTATACAGATAACATTAGAGAATCAGGTATCTTTAAGTAATATCAAAACTAGAATAACCAAGCAATATCAAAACAAGGATTTTTTAGCAATATCCAAATTAGGATATTTTAGTAATATCAAAACTAGCATCTTTTAGTAATATTTAAACTAAGATATTTTAGCATTCACAATTTGCTGTGCGTTTGTACAGGGAGAATATACATTACTATAAATAGGGTATTAACAGAAAGACCCAAACACAGCTAAGTTTAATAACGCCTGAGTATGTTGAACATTAGTGTTGTTTCAAATGAATAATTAATTTTAGCGAGTTTTACAACACTGTGCTATACATATTGTCAGTAGTGCATAATTCACTACGGAGCTGGCGAAACCAAAGGAAAGTACATGTCCACAAGCAATAGTATGTACTTAGCGCTGATTTCTATTATATCATTTTAATTATGTGTAATATGTGTAATTTAAAAAATAAAGCGTATTATTTTAGAAAAAGCAAAGAAAATGTTGTGTTTCTTATTCCATGGTTGTTAAACTGAGCTTATTTTTCATACTGTTTTTACATGTTAAAAGTTGTCGTAGGTTAGTAGTTTAGTGTAAAATTCGACGTTCGTTTACTCTGAAAATGATTTGCTCATGTTGGCATACACGGCTAATGGTCTATTGTCAAATTGATTGGTAAGTGTAAATCAAAAACTAAAAGAATACGGATTCCTATAAACTAAGAAATTGTCATATTTTGTAAATGGTGTGGCAGACCTTTGAGATGAAACTGTTCAGCTACTTACTAAATGTTCCAACATGTGTTTTATATAAGTAAATATGTACAACGTTCAACCACACCATAACACATATAATTAGAGAGAAAAATATCTGTTCATTGTTGCTTAAATTGTTTTATCCTGTGACTGTATTCCAAATGATATATTGTATTGAAACGTGTTGTATATGCAGGGGTAAAAACATTTTGTTTACTCTTCAGGAATGAAAGGAGACACGGGAGACACAGGTAAGGACGGCCTATAGGTTGTAATTCTGTAAATATAGACAATGCAATTGCCAATTGAAACTCCCGTTGCGGCTAAAACTGTGACACTTTTACTAAGTGGTTTTCGTGGGAAATTATATCCAAGAACGGAAAGTTGATATGCACTATTTTATTCAACGGTCAAAATATAGGGCTGTGCAGCATATTTTCAACATTTATATGCCCTGAACTTCTACGCGTTTAAACTTATACTAAAATTCTACACTACCCATACCTCTCCACTTTTGGACCTACTAAGAATTAAATTTCAAGAATTAACATGTTCTTCTATACTTGTACCATTCCAAAATTATGTTTCTATGAGATGAAACACAGAGATCATATCAGAATTAACTTATCTATGAATATTATATTTCTCCCAATAAGAGAGTGATTTTAAAAACAGCTGTATTTACTAAGTTCAACTTTCACTGTTTACGATCGTCCAGGATGTAGAATAAACTGATAAAAACAAATTGTCAACATTGAAATTTTCTCTATCAACAGCAAAAGTAAATTACATTACAATGAGTCATTACATCTTAATAAATTTCATGTTCGGTTTGTTAATTTACCTTTTCGTTTAAAGGTACAAATGTACAAGTCTTTCGGGGCCTCTAATAGTTAACTAAGTGGTGTTTGTTTATCTTTGTTGAAGGCCGTATGATGACTTTTAGCTGTAATCATTTATGTCATTTGGTATCTTGTAGAGGATTTGCCAATCACCCACATCTTCTTTTTGTTATGTTAAAGATTAGTGTAAATAAAAAAAAATAAAAAAAATCTCAAAAATACTAATCTCCGAGGAAAATGTAAAACGGAAAGTCCCTAGTCAAATGGCAAAATCAAATTACAAAATACATCAAACGAATGGACAACAACTGTCATATTCCTGACTTGGTACAGGCATTTTCAAATGTAGAAAATGGTGGATTGAACCGGACCCAATGGTGAAATAAAAAAGGAAAATTCCATAAAAATGACGAAAGTATACCCGAAAATGATAAATATCACAACTACCGAACTCCAAAGAAAAATCTAAATGGCTATATCAAAAGTTCAAACTCATCAAACGAATGGATAACAACCGGCTATCGTCTGACTTGGTACAGGTAGTTTCTGAATTAGGATTTGGCGATTTTAACCTGTTCTTATATATAGCTAAAGCTTATTGCCTATTTGAACGTTATATACTGATAATTATGTGGGATTTTTTTTATCACAAGAAGCGATGGAAAAGACCGTCAGTTGTAAAAATAATGTATATACAGTATACTTGTACCATTACATTTAAAATTACTTATTAAGAACTTTATAGACATAAAATATTTAAAGCCGTAATATGTTTATTTATTTTTCTATAAAATTCCTTGAAACTAGGAAGACAGTAGTGGCCATCTATATTACGCATGTTGTATGTTTGTCTGTCAATTTCATAAAAGACTCGCTCTATGAATTTCAAAATATATGTTTACCTACAAAACTAAGATATAAGCAATACGTATATTTTAAAAATTAAGTCTTCGATTCGTAATTGATTAACACTTAAATAATGCTAACGCTTTAAAGACTATTTAAGTGTCTGAATACACTGCAAATAAATAAAACTTTCCCCAGATTGTGTTTTTGATGGAATTATGTACTGAACAAATGTTTTTTTCTATAGCAAAATATCATTGCATTTAACTATAATCGTTTTTGCAATCAATAGTGCGGGTTGTTCGCACAAAAGAAATGAAAACTGTGATAGGCATTTTGCTTACAGTGTTGTCTTAAAATTTAATAAAAAGACATTAATAGTAATCATTTCTTATCCACTAATGAACGGAATAATTTGTACTATAATTGGATCTCATTAACAGTCTGCATTCTCCATGCATTCAACAATATATCTATTTAAAATATAAAAAAAGCTAAAAAAAATTAACACGATTCTTAATTATTTAAGATAATTCATCACTAAAAATACTTTGTGTTTTCATTCTGCAGGTTCGAAAGGAGACAAAGGAGATGCAGGTAAGGTCTCAATATTAAAGTGTATTTCTAAGTTAATCATCCTGTGAACACAAATTCTAAAATGTTATTCTACGATTTTACATTTCACATCTTTCGTCCAGCTTAGTTCTTAGAGACAAATATTGACAGAACTGTGCGGTTTGTAAATATTCGTCACAGCGTAACGAATCAAATGGCACTATGTTAAGTTTTAATAATTTGTCTTATTTATGGTCTGTTATATTAATCGTCCTGTGAATATATGTAATTAATCAAAAAATAACTATAACGAAAATTGTTTGTGTTGCATAATTTTTGTACTAAAATTCATTTTGTTATGGTTTCTTCTATAAAAGAGGGACGAAAGATACACCAAGGATTTGTATAGTAAGATCTTACTATACAAATCCTTGGATACATGTACTAGAGGGATAGTCAAACTCATTAATCGAAAATAAACTGACAACTAAAGAATTAACAACATGAACCCCACCAATGACTAGCGGTGATATCAGGTGCTCCGGAAGGGTAAGCAGGTCCTGCTCCACATGTGGCACCAGTCGTGCTGTTTATAAGATAACAAATCCGGTAAATACCAGTCAAATTAGAGTACCTTAGCAATATTAAAACTTTGATCGTTTAGTAATATTAAAACTATGATCTTTGAGCAATATTAAAACTAGGATATTTTTTAGTAATATAAGTCTAGTATCTTTTAGCAATATCAAAATTAGGATATTTTAGTAATACCAAAACAAGGATATGTACTAGTAAACAAACTAACCACTTGATTGTTTTATGATTGGTATTGGCATGGCCTTATATTTTTTATATTTTCTAGGGGGAAAAGGAGAAAAGGGTGATCCAGGAAACACTGGTATGTATCAACTTTTTTGTAACAAAATTGTGTCCATTAAAACTTTCCCCAGATTGTGTTTTTGATGGGATTATGTACTGAACCAATGTTTTTCCTATAGCAAAATATCATTGCATTTTAACTATAATCGTTTTTACAACAAATAGTGCGGTTTGTTCGCACAAAAAAAATGAAAACTGTGATAGGCATTTTGCTTACAGTGTGGTCTTAAAATGTAAAAAAAAGGCATTAATAGTTATCATTTCTTATCCACTAATGAACGGAATAATTTGTACTATAATGGGATCTCATAAAAAGTCTGCATTGTCCATGCCTTCAACAATGTATCATTATCAAAATATAAAAAAAAGCTGTAAAAAGCAACACGATTCTTAATTATTTAAGATAATTCATCACTGAAAATACTTTGTGTTTTCATTCTGCAGGTTCGAAAGGAGAGAATGGAGATGCAGGTAAGGTCTCAATATTGAAGTGTATTTCTAAGTTAATCATCCTATGAATACAATTCTAAAATGTTATTCTACGATTTTACATTTCACATCTTTCGTCCAGCTTAGTTCTTAGAGACAAATATTGACAGAACTGTGCGGTTTGTAAATATTCGTCACAGCGTAACGAATAAAATGGCACTATGTTAAGTTTGAATATTGTCTTATTTATGGTCTGTTATATTAATCGTCCTGTGAATATATGTAATTAATAAAAAAATAACTATAACGAAAATTCTTTGTTTTGCATATTTTTTTCCCTAAAATTCATTCATGTTTTACTTCTATAAAAGAGGGACGAAAGATACATGTACTAGAGGGATAGTCAAACTTATAAATCGAAAATAAACTGACAACTAAAGAATTAACAACACGAACCCCACCAACAACTAGGGGTGATCTCATGTGCTCCGGAAAGGTAAGTAGGTCCTGCTCCACATGTGGCACCAGTGGTGCTTATCAGATAACAAATCCGGTAAATAGTCTAATTCGGTAGGTCACATTTATGAATGGGAAGGGGATTTTAGTTACGACGTAAGGAACATATCCGATATAATTTGGGAAACGGTTATTCCATAACGGTCAACCAACTCGTGATGGCGTCCGTAAAATTTACGAAGAGATGATTTCAACTTCACCATTTGGAACTCTTGATTTAATAGCTTCCTTGTGAACAACAACCCTCTATCAAGAAAATTAGGATAGGAAATGCAAGCACGGGAATATCGTATCAATTGGGAGATCTATACATCGTATTCATGTGCTGCTGGAATGTTGCTACTTATAAATGGAAAGTTCACAATTGGAAAGCTGAAATCATCTCTTTTATCGTAAAGTTTTGTTTTCAATCGACCCTTATTGTCAATTTCTAGATGCATGTCAAGATATGAGGCCGACTTAACTGTAGCTGTTGTATCCTTTATCTCTAGTTCAATGGGGTAGATGCGTTCGACATAGTCACCAAATTTTGAATTATTTTGTGAAAGAACATCATCTAAATAGCGGAAAGTAGAGTTAAAGGATATTGCTAACATCTTATCTTTCTTCCTGTATGAAGTCAGCCTCATAATAATAAAAAAAAACAAGTCGGTAGGAAGAGGGGCACAATTCGTTGTTCATAATAGTTGTCAAAGGTACAAGGGTTTTAATTTATTACGCAAGATGGTCTACATAAGACTCGTCAATGACGCTCAGATAAAAATATACAAAGCCAAACAAGTACAAAGTTGCTTAGCATTGAGGACCAAAAATTTCAAAAAGTGTTGTCAAATATGGCTAAGGTAATCAATGCCTGGATAAGAAAAACCTTAGTATTTTGAGAATTCCTACTTTTGTAAACAGGAAATTTAATGTTTTTTAACAACAGCTATTTGATTTGTTTTACAGGAAAAGATGGTAAAGACGGTAAGTTGGAGAATGAACTGCGTTTTAACGTGATTATATATATATAACACAAAAACATCTTATTTAAGAATTTATTGAAGTTTAACCAATTAGAAGTATTTCAAAAACATATATCTGATTTAAAAACTTATACCTGCATGCATGTAAACACAGTCTAAAATATCTGAACGATTGACACACACACACACAATTAATGATCAAAACATTCATCAAAGTAACAGTTATAGTATTACAATACAACTGAATGTTAAAAATGAAGGTAGATAAATGTATTTGCAAATACAAAAATTGAGAACAACTACATCATGTCATTCTGAAAAACATGTCAAACAAAAACAAACTTTTTACTACCGTTTACAGCATTGTGTGCCACTTAATTTCGTGTAATTTTTAATTGATTCATATTTACATTTAATTGATTTTATTATATCTTTTTTAATCTAACATGTAAATAACACTGTATTCTTCAAATAGATTAATATATTAGTATAACAGATCGAAACAATTTAGTATTTTTAATTAACAAACAAGTTTTATTCGTGTTCGATTTTACAATTGTCCATCTATGGTTAACGCTAATGGTGTCATACCACCAATTACTCCCTCAAATTAAGAACGTACTATGTGAAAGTAGGCCTACTCGGACAAAAAATAGTGCATTTGATGTTATTGTTTACCTAAACTAACCAACAAATTTGCAGAAATGAAACTTTTGTTGAAAGAAAAATATATTTTGAGCCAAATTTCACCTGTCTATGAGTGCATTAAAAATTGAGGATTATTTTTAGTACATGTAGTACCTCCTTTCGGTAGCTGTCTTCTTTCTTATATGAATTTGAATGTATGTAGAAAGGTGACACCTGTACGATTCAGGATATACCTAGTTTTTTTATGAAGTTAAACTTAAGGTAAAATATTTAGAAAGCTGTGAAAATTGCAAACTTTGGTTGAACAGAAAGAGACTTTTAATTGGTGGTGTGACACCTAATCATTTCAACCATAACATTGCTATATTAAAAATTTTGAATAGACTTATAATAAGAATGAAATATAAATTAATATATAACATGTAGGTAGAACGGAGAGTAAATGCTTTTATGTATTTCACTGGTTTCTATGTCGGTTTTGGAACAAATTTTGTTCTTTTTAATTTTGAGAATATCGAAATAAAAAGGCTTACAGAAGACAAAATTTACATTTGATTTCTATTAATAAATTTAGAAAATATTGATGTATGCTTGTAAATATAAATATTTTAAAACCTATTGACAACCATATAAATTCGGAGTTTTCTTATGTTAAGAATGTAAAATACAGCTTGTACATACTTGTTAAATACATTTATAACAATTATAATCGTTACGTTATAGGTGGATATTTTAAATATCTCTATGTAATGCATTTGATCATTTTATACTACAGGAAAATTGGTAGTTGTCAAGAAGAAGGTTGTACAGAAAAACCTCAATCTGAATGTGCACTTGTTTGTGAAAAAGGGAAAACTAAGAATTGGAAGAATAGGTATATACATACGGTAACACATTATACAACACACAATGACCATCGCACGGCCGACACTCGGCTAACCGAGAGATTGGTCGGTTAATCCATATTGAGTATGCGGCTATATGGGCGATTGGTCTGTTAATCGGGTTGGTTATACGTCTGTTAAGAGTAAAACGCTTAATTTAATGTTAACCTCTATTAAATATACAGATTTTGGCCATGTTATAAGAACCAAATCAAAAAAAGAAAAGTGTCTGACAAAATGATATCTATCATAGAACATTTTGCACTTGTAAAAACATTTCTTAGTCTGCGCAGTTTTCAGTAATACTAAAAGGCGTCGCGCAAGTATGTAGTATTTATGCTTATACGCATAGCAATTTTTTTAATAAAAGGCGAAACAAACAAATTTAGATATCATTTAAAGGACAAAAAATAGTACTGTGGTTCTAAAAAATAAATTGACATTAGTAAATATTTCATAATTGTAAAATAACGTGAATAATACCACGTTTTAGTGAAAATTATGGGAATAAAGTCTGTTAATGGGTTGGACAATTGAAATTGTGTCAGTTAAGAGTTATTTAGCCACGACAATAATTTTGCTCCCTTTATATTTTCCCCTTGAAAAATTTAAGAATGAGATGTTCCTGAGTAAACAAAAATGACAATACGGTGCCACAGTATCCAGAAAGAGCATTTTATTTTGATTTTCTTTGCATTTTATTGAAGGGTGTGTCACCTCAATATAGCGTGATATGGATTGGCCTCTGGAATATGCATGAATTTTTATTGACGTTTTCAATCAGCCTTAACTTTTGTGTCTGTTCGAAGTAGCACGTTCTCAATTCCGACTGAAAGTGTCTTTCTTATACAACACAGGGTACATATAACGTGTTCTCGTTCACATATGCACATGATATTTGTCACTGGACGTTAAACCCTAATGCGTCAGCATCATCCAATTGGTTCTTTTCTTCTATTACTTAATCATATGTTGTTTACAAATCACTCTAAAGAAGTAAACGGAAAGGAGCGAATGCAGCTACATTTGGTTATTTTAAGTTTCAATTCATTTTATTCCGTTTAGTTCCTTTCTACATAAGTGCAGAGGAGAACTACAGTTATCTATGGTGGACGGTGAAGTCCATTTCGCGTTTTCGCGATTTCGCCTTTCATATTCTATAGGGTAAAAACGCGAAATCGCGAAAAGACGAAATCGCGAAGTCGAAAACTCGAAAACGCCAAGTCAAAAACGCAAAATAGAATTAACCTGCCACCATAGTTGTTCGCATGTAAACTTCTAGAATTTGTCACCAATATAAGTACATCGCAATCCGTTACTGTTTCAACAGCCATCGGTGTTTCATGTGTGTAGTGTGTATTCTTACGCAAGTATTATTTTTCTCTCGTTTTTAGCAATGTATCACTATCTACTGTCCTTATATATTATTCTATATTCTGCGTTTCCATCCAGATTCTCGTGTGTACCATGAGGGTCCGATTTGGGGGTATTGTTTATTTCTGTATTCTTTAAATTGTTATGTCATTTTTTCTACATTTTATTTATCTTACTCATTATTCTTTCTTTATTTTTCATATTTTGTCATCCCAATATATTCTACTTACTGATGTTTAGTTACATTACGACGTTTATCTCTGATTTATATACTGGCTACCAATGTAGATGACAAATTTGTGTCATTCATGACAATTAAACAGAATCAACATGATATATGCTATCATTCTTCGATGAAATTAATACTATTTTTATCAATTTTCAATTTCATGTGTTGTTTCCGTATATGTTATATTTCATTGCACATGTGTTGTTTTCGTATATTTTAGCCGCTCGTCTTGAGCCTACTAATTTGATCCGATAACACCCCATATAGCAATAAAATTATACTTTTATTGCCATTCATAACTCTTAACAGACCAATTAACAGACCGGGTTTTATACATCCGACCCATTAACAGACCAGGTTTTAAATAAAGATTGATTTATGTCACCAAAATACAGATTTTCGTGTAGATTTTTCACACAATGATATCAATATGGTTAACACACATAATGCCTTTCTTTTTTCGATGTTCAAAATATTGAATGCAAGTAAATTTAACCTATGTGTCATTTTGTGTACATTTTATGTGTGTAAAATGTGTATACATTTATTGATGAGTAACCCGCCTTTTCATTTTATAGATCGTACATCGATGCTAGAAAAATAATAATTACACCACTGAATTCAGTACATTGAATTGTTTTGTTAGACATGAATACTTTTTATGATGAAAATATATTTAGAAAGTTATACAATGAAACATGCTGAACTTTCAATGATTTTCTCGATAACACCTGATTAACAGACTTTAGCCAACCCGATTAACAGACCAACCGCCGATATAGCTGCATACTCAATATAGATTAACCGACCAATCTCTCGGTTAGCCGAGTGTCGGCCGTGCATCGACGCGTCAATGTGTTAACCTATTCAATATATATTTGTATGTTTCTGATCTACAAATATTTTATACAGCCTTATTTAATACTGTAAGACACATCAACGATATAAAAAATCTATATGATAATGTTGTAATCCGTTTTTGTCGTTTAGAAACTAAAAACATGGGAAAATATAAAACTGAGGCCACATTGGGTCATACGTCACCTTTGTTGCGCTTTTTTTTTTATAAAAATGTTAGTATATGAATCATTACTTAAATTTGTAATATTGTTTTTATCTTTTATATTAGTTATCAAATTCAAATAAAACTTAAAACAGATGATTTGTAAAAGTATTCTTTAAATAATAGATGAAGTCATAAATATATAATCCTTATTCCGAATATGTTAGTACAAATTATGTTTTTTTCTTTTTTTCTTCAGAACGAGCCAAAATACAGAGCGCTGTGAAAGATTACGTTAGTCATCATATACATCGATACAACAAACCTTACTACAATGACAAAAATAATGGAGGATATCACAGCTTAAAGAAGACCAATACAAAAAAGAGTGATCCTAATTCCCGTTACAATAAGAATACTACCAGACAACATGCCGATAAGAATGGTGCTGCTTATTTAAGGAAATGGTCACATAGAAAATCCGGCGCTCGAAAAAATGGTCACGGTGTGGCACATAGAAAACGGTCTTATTATCAACAAGGATAATCACAGTTCAACGGAAAAGACACCATAACTGCATATGCATGATTTCAAAAATGTCCTTTTACAAAGACTGACATTTTTTGTTTCAATATACATTCATTTATGTGACAAAACATTCATCATGTTAAAGTTCTATTCTTTTTCTGTAATTTAATCAATCATACTTGAGGGTTCAACTCCCCATGCAGATTTCGAAAGTTCTTATACGAAGACTTACATTTTTTTTTCAATATACTATCAGTTATGTCATGAAATATTTATCATTGTTTCTCAAACATTCAACATGTTAAAGTTGTGTCTATTATCTTTAACTTAATAAATCATCTGAAATTATATTGTTTGATTAATATTTAAATGGAAGCTTAAAGAAGAACCAGTGACCAAGGTGCATTTTTGTACAGAAAGATTTTTCTGCCTGGTTAAGAGTGATTAAGGTGGAAAATAAAGGCAACAGTAGTATACCGCTGTTCAAAACTCATAAATCCATGGACAAAAAAACAAAATCGGGGTAACAAACTAAAACCGAGGGAAACGCATTAAATATAAGAGGAGAACAACGACACAACACTAAAATGTAACACACACAGAAACGGACCAAGCATCAGACAAAATCCCACGAGAATAACAAATATAAATGGAAAAAGAGAGGCGAAAGATACCAAAGAGACAATAAATGTTTTAAAGTCGGAAAAAGAAATGACAATCGCATGGCTTCAAAAACAGTACACAAAAACAACAAAGAAAGGGATTACTGTAAACCAACTTATTTTCGCGGATACTTTATTTCGCGTTTTATCATTTCTTGTCTATTTCGCGGATATTTAATTTCTCGATTTTCTTATTTCTGGATATAGTTCAATAAGGAAAGATCTAAGTGTTGCATATTCGCGACGATTTATATTCGCGTTTTTTTTTTCTACTCGCGAAAATAAGTTGATTTACAGTATTTGTTTGTAAAAGGAATGTCAAGAGGTTTAGATTTGAACAAGATTAACAAAAAATAACAATGATACATGATGGAAACACAAATTATATGCATGTTCGCGTATTTCGGTTGGGCTGCACATAGGTTTTTCCCAATGGTGACTAATAATAGAGGCAGAGATTAAAATTATGTATGCCTGACACGCTTTTCATCTCCGCCTACTCTACTGTACCGCCGATTTAAAACAAGTTTCTATAATTTTCAAAAGTAAATATAGTGCAGACATTTACCCAAAGAAGCTTACTTTAAATATAAACCGTAATAACTGTCCTTTACTAGATTTAGATAGTTCGGTTTTATACGGAAAACACTAACTTACGACAAAAAAGCTGATTTTTGGTCCCTTATTTTTAATTTTCATTTTCTGAGTGGTTATATATAAAAAAGAAGATGTGGTATGATTGCCAATGAGACAACTGTCCACAAGAGACCAAAATGACACAGACATTAACAACTATAGGTCACCGTACGGCCTTCAACAATGAGCAAAGCCCATACCGCATAGTCAGCTATAAAAGACCCCGATAAGACAATGTAAAACAATTCAAACGAGAAAACTAACGGCCTTATTTATATAAAAAAAAAGACGAAAAACAAATATGTAACACATTAACAAACGACAACCACTGAATTACAGGCTCCTGACTTGGGACAGGCACATGCATAAATAATGTGGCGGGGTTAAACATGTCAGAGGGATCTTCTTGGCACCATCTTACGGTGTTTATATATATGACATCGCGTTCGCTTTGCCCTTGTCCGTTGTGACGTTTTGGTTTTAATGAACGTTATCTATGCATTACTGGTAAATTCTTCCATATACAGCCCGTAACAGAGAAGTGATCGAATTGATGTTTCTTTACCGTCAAAATTAGCTACGTTATCGACAAACTTAATTGAGAAGTGACCGAACTATTGGTACTTTAACGTTAAAAAGATTGACAATGCTGACCAACTTTCATGTGTCGATAATCAAGTTTAATACCGATAATATTGAAAATAATTCTAATAATATGAAACAAAATATGTCCATGCACCATTTCGATTGGGCGAAAAGTAGTCATTTCTTCAAAGTCAGAACAGAAAAAAAAGATTTATGGAAGGACGTCTTGATAGTATTATTTCCTTTACAATTTTACCCAAAACTAAAAGAAACATACTGGTAAACAATTAAAAAGGTGTTTGATAGGAATGAAGTCCTTTATTTTTTCGGACTACAATGTGTACCGTATGTGTGATGGATTTGAATTCAATCAATAACTTTGAGATGTTTTCTCATAATGTATACACAAAAGGGAGGACTGGTATTTGTACTTCTGTTAGAATATGTCTTCGTCCGTTTCACATGCCAAACTTTTTGCTAGTACAGTTTAAACGGGAAAATTTTGTTGATAATTTTTTTTTTAATATGACAAAATAACGAGCAAAACTATTTCTTGCAATGGCACACACAGAGAATATTTTTTTTTTAGTAAAAATCAGTAAAAAAAAATTCTCCAAAATATACCATGGCCAGGACCTGACAGTTTTTAGCAATGTACAAATGAAAATCGTCCGGAAAACTGCGCTTGCTGTCATTTTGAGGGATCATGCAACATTTCACCTATTAACCATAAACAACATACACTGTAGGTTCTCAATTACTAAAAAAAGTTCTAAAAGATCATTTCAAATCAGAGTAAACATATTAACTTCCTTATATCCAGTCGAATTTGTCTATAGGTTACACAAAGCTGGTTCTTAAAACGTTTGTATCGGGGAAAACATTTTTCTTTGACTTTTAAAACATGTAGGGGAAACGGATTTCCTAACCATTCACATATAATATTCCGTATTTCTGATTTTTTGTTCGATAACGTAAATTATACGACTTTTTTTATGACTACGTGAACTTGTGCCATTTACTTTTGCTGGTCTTTAGGAAGACAATTTACAATTGTGTAGTGAACGGAGGAACTTATACATAACCTTATAATTCTGTTTGGAAACAAAAATAAATTCCCAATATATAAATATACATGTATGAATATACATGTATTATTTGTCGTGTACATTTTTTTTTTACATAAATAAGGCCGTTAGTTTTCTCGTTTGAATTTTTTTACATCGTCTTATCGGGGCCTTTTATAGCTCACAATGCGGTATGGGCTTTGCTCATTGTTGAAGGCCGTACGGTGACCTATAGTTGTTAATGTCTGTGTCATTTTGGTCTTTTGTGGATAGTTGTCTCATTGGCAATCATACCACATCTTCTTTTTATATGATTGGATTTTGTAGATATAACTACCGCACAGAAAAAGTATCATGGATTTCGAGGCTTTCATATTCAAGGTTTTGAATACTACCCTTGTTGAAAACCTGTGGAGACCTCTACAGTTCCTTAAAACATCAATTATTTCTTTGTAAATTGAGTGCCGTCTCCCTGAACATGCTAACACTTAAATCATATCTTTTCATTTTCATATTTTTTCTCCGTTTGTCTCTGTTGTCTTGATTGTTGGAACGATTAGTGGTATCTAACAATATTGATGAAAACTTTCTGAGAATTATGAATATTTCATCTCTGTCAGATATATGGATCATTACCAATGATAAAATGAAATGCCGTACATCACATCTTATAGAGGTTTAAATTTCAAATCTTCGTCAATAACTTAAGATATAGAGTAATTTTGTCTTCAACATTTCAAATGTTAAAGGGTACATTTGTATTTTTTACTTCGATTTGAAGGAAATTTATTTCAGTTTTTTCTGTGACAAAGTACAAGCATGTCGGTATTGCAACAATGTATGATTGACATAATCCCGGGGACATAATAAACAGATAGGTATGAAAAAGAAAAGATATGGGGTATTCTGTATCAGACGAAAGAAAAACTATTACAGTGTTGAATCCCATAAATATTCACAGTGCAAGCAGTATATAAAAATTAAATGAACCTGGATACAGTGATGCAAATAATTCTTTATAACAACTTTCAAAGAAACAATGTATAAACTACAGCATGTACAGTTCAATTCGTTCTTGTATGTAAACGTAAGCTATATTTGCCTTTTCATGGAAACGAAAGTATAGAGATTATAGACGATATAAAGAATATATGAACGCTTTTATTTTCTTTTTAGTCACTGTGACAATTACCAATAAATCAAACATTGAACATTCCTGTCCCATTGAAGAACTCTCTCGTGTCTGATATGGTTACTCCCCCCAAACTTAGAGAAACAGCAAATTTCAGATTTTCCTTAATGATAGTTTGAAATCGTTCTTGTTTCAAAACTATTTTCGACTTCATGAAAAGTGGTTCTGCAGCGCTGAGATCAGGCGAATAAACTGGCATACAAATCAGTGTTACACCCATCGGCGCGAGGAAATTTGCAAGAGTTACCTCTGCCCGGTTCCTGTGTAGAGGTGAATTATCAACGATTATCGTATCCCCAGGAGAAATAACGGAGATTCCATTTTCCGTATTGGCATGCGATGCTTCTCCCATAAATTGTAAGTATGTGTTTGTATCGGATGTTCCGTCTACAAAGTTATGATACATTCTCCCATTTAGTCCGACGATCAAATTCAAGGTGACATTAGGATTCGGATGGTATCTTTCCACCTCCACAAATCTTGTTCCAACTTCCGAATGACCTCCAGTTCGATGAGCAACTGTGACCACATAACCCGATTCATCCATAAAAAGAATCTTATTTGCATCTAAAGTTTGTATATGATCGATGAAAGCTTGTGTGTATCGTAAATTTGCAGCAGTAAATCTCTCTGCCTTAGGCCAAGACACCTTTTTGAACGTCATATTCAGATCTTTTTTAATTACTCTGCAGATTGTCATTCGGGAAACATTATTATTGGGCACAACAGAGTGGTGAAGAAGTTTTTTTCTCAATTCCGACAAACTAATAGTTGGTTTTTCCATCTTCTTTGCAAGAATGTATTTTCTATCAGGATTTGATAATTTCGGTTGCAGTCCTTTGTGCGGTTTACACTTCACTTCTTTATCTATACAGAACTGTTTCCACATTTTTCTCACGAAAAAGTCAGTCACCTTTAATTCCTCCGACACTTTTGAAAATGTACCCCTTGGTATTGTTTTGTTATCCGAATTACCACCATATTCTAAACATTTGTCAATAGTCAGTGTTCGAAAGTCATCTGATAATTTAAACCCTTGTTTAAATCTCCTTCCGTATTTATTTTGTCTCTCCATGGCAAGGCGCAAATGTCAAAAGTAAACAATCAAATAAAGAATTTATGACCAAATCAGTAAGGCGCGAAAAAATCGTTGTCCGGAATGAACCATTTATTTCGTTTAGGGGGAGAAAACAATACTTATAAGCACGTTAAAATGAATTAAAAGGCATAAAACGACCGGACAAAGCTTAACCAAAAAATAGTTATAACAATCGTCTCATGCATGGAAGTTGCCTTAAAGCATCAGGATTTTTTGCAAACAAATATTTTAAAAGGTCTCCAATTGTAGGACCTTGTCCGACGGCATTGTTTTAAACTCAACTTTTTTTGGCGATGCACATTCTGAATCAATGTGTTTTTGCATGTTTTGTAAGCAATATTTGTTGTTCTTATTTAATAATTGGGTAAGATAAAATCAAAACACGTCGATCTGGACTACAAATTTGATGATTAAAATACATGTACATGTTCCAAGAAAGGACATGATTCGATAAGACCTGATGTTGGCCCCAAAATTGAACTGATTAAGAGAAACCCGAAACTGTGCTGATTCAATACTTAAATGTTACTTTATAAAAGATCAATATAAGTTTGTTAATAAAATTTGCTAAGTTCGCTAAAATGGAGCTGTCAAATTTACATATTTTCCATGAGTTTGATTAATTCACAGACTTCAAAACGCAACAAAGAAATAATGTCTTAACCAGCAAAGACTATTTTTCTGTTGAGTAATATATTTTCTTTGATTTGACTCTCTAATGACGATTTTGAGGCACTTTGAAAATACCACAAAAATACGGGACCAAAATGTGGCCTTACCGAATCTACTCATTTGAAGATTTATTAAAGAAATCGCATCGAATTATTTTAATGTCTGTGATTTGATAATTTTGTACTCGGATACATAAAATAAAAAAAAATTAACATAAGACAATTAAAAATCTCAGAAATTCCCAAATTTATTAAAGACTCCACAGTGGCCAGGCCGCCTGTGCTGTTGTTGTGATTTTCTTAAAAGTCCTTCAACATCAAATGCAAATAAAAACTTTCCGCCAACCAAGATAGTCGCAACGTCCGAACTATGTTTAACATAGGACCATGTGGGTTATTCATTAAAAAAATCTTTTTATCGGGAAATTTTTACTAAATTAGAACTAATCTTTGGTGTAATGATCATTTGGTAGGTGCTAATAAGAATTGTATCCGACGACCTTGCACACCCAACTGGACGGCCACCAAGGTCGAATCCTAGCTAAACATACATGTAGGTACCTTTTGAAAATTCGTTTATTGTCTAGATTTATTTTCTTAATTGAAACCAAACTTTTGTGGAATGACTATAGGATGGGTACCTCTCTGAATTTGTATCCAGTGATCCCGCCCACCAATAAGGATGGCCGCCATGTCCGAACTTTGTTTCATATATACAATGTAGGACCCTATGGGAAATTCCTAATAACCTTGGGGGGGGGGGGGTACTTGGTACTAAAAAGGGTACACAAATTTTCGCGCGCTACTCTCGAAAAAATATTCTCTTTCGACAAAAAAAACAAGCCCCTCCCCCTTAACCCTTTCCAATTAAATGGTCAATCTCTGGTTAAGAATTGAATATAACCGTAGGACGATGAAAACCATTTGACTTTCTCACAAGGGCCGGGTATATTTTCTCCTATCTTGAACTGGATTAAAAAGAAATGGGTGAAGTCTCAAAAATATTGTCAACAGAGGCCTACAAGAAGGACCTTCCTATACCCTTTAAATCCCATATTTTTCTTATTCTGGACACAAATTGACAAAAAGACTTTATGTTACAGTTTTTTTTCTTTGGAGGGGGTGGGATTGGTTACCACTATTTTCATATGACCTTTACAATACTGCTACCAAAAACATCCTGTACTTATGTGGACATTTTTACCCCGAGTATAAGAAAATTGATTTCAGTCCGGGGAGCGTCTGATCAAAATTCTAAACGGTCAACAGAAAATCTAATTGTATCTTGCATCGCCAAAAGATATCCATATTTGATTTTTTTTCTCTCTCAATTCAATTCATTTAAATAAACACCCCACGTCTATATAATGGACTGTTCTGCTGACTTCAAAGCGGCTGGACACCACCGCTAACCTAACATCTGTTCACTTTAAGTTACGACATGATGGATACCGTGAGAACGCCAAAACGCTTGTCCATTGAGGATTTTTTGTCTTCCGTAAATACTGATCTCCTTCAGTATGTTCCAGATTTAAGGAGGCTTGGATTCACAACTTCATACTACATGAAGTTTTTTCAAGAAAAGGATATTAATGAATTTGCGTCAACTGTTCCCGAGGCACACAAGAGAAATCTAAATATGGCAGCGAAGCAGAGAACTCCAAACTCTCACCTCGGACTAGACTGTGACATTTTCAAAGACCGAGAGACGGTGAAGACAAAGAAGGCATTATTCGCGCCAGTGAATGATAACAGCATACATGGCCTTGGCCAATATGCCGTGGATACCAAATTTGAAGACGAAAACACTTTACAAAACCCCACTTCAGGAAGAAATGGCTACTTTAGAAGACGAAACTCGTGTTAAACAAGTTGAATTAGGGAGTGCTACGGAATTTCTGGAATCACTTACTGCAAAATTTAGTAACCCTCTTATTAATGGGGACAGGAGCCGACAGCAATGCGGATTGTGTCACATGCGTAGTGGGCATACTAAATGAAATTGCCCTCAGGGGCAGTGTGTATCGGCAATGCAGTGCAACGACAAAGATAAGCATCCACAAGAGAAAAAACAAGTAAACGACGCTGCCGAAAGTAAAAGACAGATAGAAAAGGATCTCAGCAAATTTCAGACCGATTTAAAGGCTAAAAAGCTGCTAGAGAAGCAAGTGTCGTCATCTTTCATAAGTGTCATCACACCACATTTGGTCAATTCCAACCCAGATGATTACACTTTTTTTTTAGAAGTAATAGAGAAAACGGAAGACTCTTGAAGTCTCAAAAGATAAATTGTCACAGCTACATCCTTGAGCAACATTACAAAGGGAAAATTCCGTTGGATCTGGAAAGGGAGCGAAAAAATTTCCCCCAAATCATCGAAGAATACTTCAATAAGTTCAAGAGACTAGGAAAAAAAGACGTTCGACAAAATGACCCAGTTAGGAAAAGACTTCAGGAAAATCCAACGTTTAATGTGAAGTTTCCGAAGTTTAGTGGCGATTGCTACAATTCAGCTAATACACGACAGGCGCCTACATCTCACACTTTTCCCAATCCGGAAAATCCTGATCCAAGTAATGGTAGAACACCTGGAAATTATAACCCTCCTACTGGTTTTTATAACCCACCACATACCCCAAATGACACAAACTTTGCATACATGTATGGCTACCAGGCTCAGGGTTCTCAAAATTCGACAGTGCCCAATTCAAACTTTGAGGAAAGAAGTTGTGGAAATCAGTACAATGTTTGGCCTGAAGAAAAGGATTATCATCTTTGAATTACCTAACTTGCCGTGGGAAAATAATCGTCGAAAGATTTTTTATTTGATTTTTTGATTTTTTAATGTGTATTAATTCACCGGGAGTGACATATGTTAACGTGAAAGGCAGTGGTGATTGTTTAACAATTTTGAGATTTTTTAGTTATTTTCTTGACATTCTGCAAGAGTTTAAAGAATAATTTGAAAATTAATATGTGATTTTAATTTTTTTGAAAATTGATCACTTTTGTTAAGGAAGAATATATTGTTAAATGGCTGTTTATTTCTTCTTGAACATGAAAAAGAAAAGATATGGGGTAAATGTCAGAAATCACACTCTGTTCACGAGAAAATTAAAAAAATTCAAATCTTGAGGTCTCCACAAGACCTTCAACAAGGTTAGAATTCCAATCCTTGTGAAAAGCTCTAAATCGTCTCAAATAAATAAACGTGTATGCGTAAAATTTACCTGCTCTTACCTGAATATTACTTTACTGTACATGTAACAAAACATTCAACACAAAACAACGAAGACAAACCTATGACCACAATTCCTGACTTGGGACAGGCACATGATGCATGTGGTGGAGTTGAACTAGTTTAGTGGTATGCCAACCCTCCCTCAACAAGTGGTCAAAGGAAAAATCAATGAAAACAAAAGCAGTAACAGACGAACTATAAAAATCACACAGAAATTCACCTAATCTGCTTTTTGGTAATGAAATATGGTTTAACAAAATTTGTCATTTTTAACTGAATATCCATTTATACATGGATGGTTAGGCTGCACGCAATTGTATATCACAAAAGTAAATACACCAAATACACCTAAAAAAACTTTACCCAGTAGGAAACCTTTTCAATTATCTTGATTCGAGCATCACTGACGAGTCTTAAATAAAAGAAACGCGAGTCTTGCATACTAAGTTTAGGTCTTGTACTTTTATGACTTATATTTAGCATTGCAAACTGACATCAGATTTTCATTGGCAAGAATAGGAACGAGAACGAAAATTGGGATTGGCTGGGGGAAGCTGTACATGTGGGGGAGACCAAACTTTACATTCGTATAATCAAAGCTATATCGTTAGAACGAAACATTTTCATTGCTTAAGAACAGGTGTCAGGGGATTGCACTCCCATGTCTTTGATCTAGGAAGTTTTGGCTACAAACAAAAACATGTATTTCATTTAACAAGTGCAGTCCTCTCAATAATAGTATACAGTTTGGTATTTTCATGCACAGAAATTTTGAAGATATGAATACTTGTTAAATGTTTGGAATAATTCATTGCATTGTATATCGAGTACTATTAATTCATTTTAGACACTGTATTTCTAAAGAAAAATGTACTCTATAGCTGACAAAGAAGTGTGAACATTTTGCATTTATACTTCCACGGCCCACCGTGCTTGTGTAAATGAAACAACTAATTAAATAGGAACCAAATTTTGATAGAATCTTGATCGTTTCCAGTGAGTTCTTGAAAATGTTTGGTCGCCACGCTGAAATAAAATTTAGCAAAAGTCCTTTTTTAAGCTACTTGCCAAATCTCGACATATCTGCTGAAATTACCCTTGATTAGTCTCCTTCAAACGTTGAATCCGGCGACTTCGATCCTCAACCAAGACGATTGCCATTAGGCAGCTTAGTTTAACATCTGACCTTCTTTTCTGAACATAGGCACTATCCAAGGCCAAATATGTTGTCAAAAGTTCTTACTTTTGAAATCCAGAATGTACACGTATGTTTTTCTTAAAACCTGAGTTAATTCCGACTTCGTATCATTATTACCAGAGACCCTTTATCAAGAAATAAAGCTGGGATTATCTTTTTGTTGGTAAAGTGAAATTTAAATGTCCCGGATTGTCAGGTCTCGAAATTTAGGACGTGAAAAAGCCCGCCTGAACTTTGGTTTTTAAATCTTTTTTTTTTTCATGTAGAACGGTGTGAATTATTCAGCTTGAAGCAAGAAAACTCTTCGATCAAACGAAGGAATCTCTGGTGTTAATTTACCAATTTTTGTCGAAATACACATACATTTCTGCTTAACCGCGTTAATTGAACAACTTAGTGCTAACACACATCTGCTAAGGCACGAAACATTTGATTTTCAGGAGGGAAAAAAGGGGGGGTATATAGTTATATATCTCAGAATATTTTAATAACCGCTTCGCTGGTCAGATTTTTATGCCCCCGCCTTTAAGCGACGGGACACTAAGATTTACCCTTGTCTGTACGTCTGTACGTCCGGTCTATAAAATGTTTGTCAAATATATATCGGCTTGTGTATGTCGGATTGGTTTGATATTTGGTCTGAAGCTTTATCAAGGTGAATTGTACCGTGTCTCCCCTTTTCAGGTCTGTCATTCGTCTACTTCCTGTTTGGAGGGGGCATCTGTGTCTCATAGACACATTTTCTCTGTTTTTTATTACAGTTTATACAGGAAAATTTTGTTGACAATTTTTTTTTCATATGGCAAAATATTGAGGCAGCAGATTTTTTAAGTCAAAATCAGGGTCAGACTATTGTTTTCTAAAAACTACCAGGCCCCTTCCTCCATGAAAATTAAATGGTCCGTGGCAAAAATCAAAAATTCCCACATGTTCAACTTCAAAATTTGACCAGATTCTATTCTTAACTGTCGGATAATATACTAGATTAGTTAGATAGTTACTAGGATAACATAGAAAATGTCCTGTATGGGACGATTCTGTACTCATACTTCACGCGTAGTTGAGTACAAGTGTCCTCGTAGTGAACGCACCCGACTACGCGTACAGTAAAACGTGTACTCTGACGTCGGATACCGGGCAGTTTCTTTGTTATATCTGTACTTTATCAAATACATGTACATGTTAATATTTACTTAATATTAAATAGGTAAAAATTATTGCTGAAAGCCTCTTCAGGGTTTCTTTCTTGTGTATGATTATACAATTTTTCACATGCCTGAACTCATTGACGATAATGTAAGGTGCTCTATTAGAAAAAAATGGACTTCTAGTTCGGGTTTGAAAAAGAATTTTAGCCTTTTCTTGAGCCTGTTTTGTACATTTAGTTGAACAGATATGATCCAATGGAAATTTTCACATGGAACCTTCGGTAAATAGGAAAATGAAAAGATATGGGAGACCACACTCCATCCATGAGAAAAACGGAGGGAATTTAAAAATATAGAGGTCTCCACAAGGCTTTCAACAAGGGTGGAATCTCACTCCTTCTGAAAAGCTCTAAATCGCCCCAACGTGTACATACGTTTGGTCATCAAGAGATTCTGGTTTGTCTTTTTGTGTGTCATAAATATTCAATTCGGATTTGAATTTAATTTACCGAAACATTTCCGTACATTAAATCTTATGACGGTCAGAATATTTTAAGGACGCAACAGATCGATGGATTTTTTTTGGAATAAAAAGTTTGTTTCTAGTTTTTGGAGAAAAAAATTATTTGTTTTTGACCCTGAGAAAAAAAAAAATTGTTTGTTTCACCCTCAGCTGCCACTATATATGTAATGCTAAAATTGAAAGAAAAAAATTGTTTTCGACTTGTCGCCAAAAAAAAGTTTAAAAGTTTGTCCGGAAAAAAAAATCAATAGCCCCCCCCCCCCCCCCCCCCAGAAAATCAAATGGTTGCTGCCTTATGCATTTTTGTTTCCGTCAGTTCGAAAGTATTTGATCATTTCAACTCCTTTGTATTTCATAATATGTGTCATGAACAAAGACATATGTTCGATTGAAAAATGATTTCCTCGTAACAAATGATAGAAATTTCGGAGATCCCACATTTGATCCTTTACCGTTAAAATGAAAATGCCAATGACAGAGGTTGATTATAAAAAATGTTTTACTGTGTTAAAAAAACTTCGACTTAAACAATGAAAACTTACACGTTGGACATGAAATATTTTGTCGATGAAGAAAATTAAATTATGTCACTTCTGAAATAAGTTTGTCGATAACGTAACTTATTCTGACGGTAAAGAAACGCGAACTCGATCACTTACTACTCTTTTACGGGCTGTATATACAGATTTGTTTTTGAAGATTGGTTAAATTAATTCAAACAGGACAGCACATTTTACAGAGATATTGCTTATCGAGCCTGGAATTTGAGAAACGATCCGGGTAACTTTATAGATCCTTTAAATGAACTTATTCTAAATAAAGGTTAACAATTCATCACTGAAATTAGATTTTTAAATATTTTTTTTATTTTTATTGATATTGGTTGTCGTCAGTAAACTATAAGCCAACCTAATAGTATTGTTATATACATGTACATATGCACATTTATGGCTCTGCATTCTGTCTATACCTGTATCTTGGAATTGCACAAGATCATGTGGTTTTTTTTTCTTCTATAGACTGTTTATGCATACTAAATCTATTGGATGTTGAATATGTGCTGATTGATAGTTAAGTCTTAGAAACGTATTTTTTTATTAATTTTTATTGTCTTTCAGCTAGTTCTCAGTAACTGCGAGTACTCTCAGATCTGTACTATGTCCACGTCTACTCTGTGTTTTGTTAGATGTATTTCTATTTGTATCCATGTGATGAGTTACATGTGTAGCCTTTTTCAACTGATGTTTATAGACTTCTTATGTTCTACTGTTACAACTCTGATCAAATTTAGGTTATTTTGGGGCACCCGTTAATATGTTAACCCCGTCACATTCTGTGTGTACCTGTCCCAAGTCAGGAGCCAGTAATTTAGTTGTTGTCGTTTGTTACGATTTTAAAAATGTGTTCTTTGTTTAATTATTTTGCACACTTTTCTCGCTTGATGTAATTTACATTTGTCATTTCTATGCTTTTCGTAGCTGACTATACGGTACGGGCTTTGCTCATTGTCGAAGGCCGTACGGAGACCTATAATTTTAAATTTTAGTGTCATTCGTTATTTTGTCGACAGTCTTACCACATCTTCTTTTTTTAATTTTAAAAGTACGAAAAGAAAATGCATTGAGGAAAGAAAATTTCATTTTTTTTTTTTTTTTGCCAAATACAGGAAAGGTAACGTATTCAAGTGGTTGAAAATCTATTGGAATTTTGATTTAGTCTGTGATGGATGTACACATAACGTATAACACTACTTTCGCACCAACACATTCGAATTTGTTATGTGCCTGTCCTAATTTCAGTATGTGTAATTCATTGGTTTTCGTTTGTTATGTTTATTATATTTGTTTTGTACATAAATCAAGACATTATTGTCTTATCGTGAATTGAAAAAAAGACGCCAACAATATAAGAGTTGTATCAAGGGTTCTGACGTATGGAGAGCGTTTCACTATAATCCCAAACGATGTAAGATTTAACGTCCCCTTTATGACCATACGTGGCTGCGAACTTTTTCATCCCGCACAGCTATACATTCATGCCCAAATTTGGGAAGGGTTTATAGTGCCTATTGAAAAATTACCAACGTAACCAGATTTCTATGTCACAGTCAACTTCTAGGGAATGGGCTGATAAAAGGTTAACAAATTATGTGTTAAAGAACATTTTCGGGTGTACCATTTCGGATGTGCAAGACAAACAAAATATGCCGATTTATAGCTCATGATAGATAATTTAGATGACTTTTGTATCAGTAAATGTCGTTTGTTATATCTCACTATGTTTCGTTTTTGGTTAAATATTTGTAAAAGGAAGATGCGTTTTGACAGGTTTTTTTAAAACTAATAACCAACTTCCATTGACGTGGTATGGCTTAATGTTTAACAAATATAAGGAGAGCCGTGGTGCAGTGGTAAGCGCATTGGACTACTAACACAAAGGTTCCTGGTTCGATCCCCGGGGAGAAATTTTCTTGACACCATTTGCGAGTATGGTTTAGAGAAACGATGATAATATGTCGTAAGGGGACGATAAATGAATAATCCGTGTTAAGAGAAAACCATACCTCTTGCACGTATGAAACACCCGTGTAGATTTCAAAAATACAGGTTAATTCAGTTACAGAAAATTAGGTTTGATTGGGTAAGATCAGAATTTTTGCATTGCTAAAAGGCAACTTATTGACCCATTAAAGAGTTGTTGTAACGGTTCTTAACGAACAGAGAGCATGCCATTCACTCTACAAAATTGGATTTGGTGTCCCCTTATTACAGACGTGGATCCGTACTTGTTACACTCCATCCTGCAGATTCAAATGGACACCCTCATTTTGGGACGGGTTTTGATGGTGGTTGGGAGTACACCAATTTGACCATATTTCTATTTCCCGGTCACATTTGGCAGGAGACATATTAAAGTTGACAAGTTAAATACAATAGAATGTGTTTAAATGAACCATTTCGGATACAAAAGATAATCAAAATATAATAATTTTTAAGCGTATTATTTATGATATTTGGATCATATCTTATTTTCGTATGTTAATTTTAGCTCTATATTCTATTATTTTGAATAAACGGTTGTGAGTGGCAGATCCATTTTATTGTTTCTTTTAAATTTATCACAAATTCCATTGCCTTTGGAAGGCTTAGTGTTTGGCGAACACGTGTCTACAATTGAAGACAGTATGCTTGTGAAATTTTGCGGTATTTTTGTCGTGGACGCCCTGACTACAAAACATTTTTGATTTCAATTTAGTTTAAACATATTTTATTTGCTGAATTAAAGCAAAATGGATTAGACACTTATGCAGTCTTCTCCATAATACAATATGAAATTACAATAATAGTATAATGTAATGGGCATGCATATAAAGCAAACAGTTTATAGAATATAATACTAGCTTTCATAGGTGAAATAGAGGAGAGAGAGAAAAAAAGAGAAAAACAAAATTTGAAAAGTCATATATGATTCTGTGACGATGACGTGTGTACTGATGATGTCGATGATGTTCCGTGCAAGTAACAATAACGCTCTATCAAGGCATTAGAAATCTGTTTGAAATAGCACAGAAACACTTAGCAGAAAAAGCAACAAACGCTATGTTTAATATGTTGAAAGCAGGCCGCATACATAATCTTTCTATTCAATGTCACTTAGATCTTTTCGATAAAGTTGTGAAACCCATACTTTTGTATGGATGTGAAATTTGGGGGCATGGTAATGTTGAAGTTATAGAAAGAATCCATCTGAAATTCCGTAAACTCCTTTTGAAACTGAAAAATTCCACACCTAACTATATGGTATACGGTGAACTCGGTATATATCCTTTGGACATTGATATTAAATTTAAAAAAGTGTCTTATTGGTGTAAATTATTATCTGCTAAAGAGACTAAGCTATCTTCTATCGCATATAAACTATTAAAAACACTATTTACTGTTAATAATGTATGTACTTTTTTTGTGAGTAAAGTTAAAAATATATTGGATGAATGTGGTTTTTCAAATATTTGGATTTCTCAATGTTTTGGTAATAATATATGTTTAAAAAATGCACTTAAGTTGCGATTACATGACCAATATAAACAGTTGTTGAATACACAACTACAAGAGTCTACAAAAGCAGTAAATTATAGAATTTTTAAGTTAGAATTAAATTTTGAAAAATATTTCGATATCTTGGATATGCACGAAAGTATTATTTTATGTAGATATAGAACCATAAACCACAGACTCCCAATAGAGACAGGGAGGTGGAATAATGTTAATAGAAATGATAGAAAATGTCATCTCTGTAATATTGGTAGCATAGGAGACGACTTGCACTATCTGCTAGAATGTCCATTTTTTAACGACAGCAGAAAATTATACCTTAATAAGTACTATTTGGCTCGTGTTAATACAGTAAAATTTGGAAAACTGATGAGCAAACTAAACAAAAAGTCAGATATAAAAAGATTATGTAAGCTTATAAAGTGTATAAATAAACATGTGGGTCCTCCTGGCTAAAATGTATATTATTTTGAAACCACTGTATTTTATATATGTTTTGTAAATAGATGCACATTCATGTACTTATTTTGCACTCTCTCTGTACCTATGTATCTGAAATGGTTATGAGAATAAAGATATTGGACCTTTTTATAAAATTTTGAACATGTTTGAAAATTTGGATATTTGTTCATTCGAAAGTTCTAAGTGTCCGCAAATTAATAGTTTTGTATCTAAAACAAAGTTTTTGGATAGTCAGTTTAGATTATTAAATAAGGTTTTTCTACATGATGTGTATTTTGGACAAACAAAGAAGTAATAGTGATTTCATTAAACAAACAATTGAAAAAAAAACACTTGACAGATTGAATGAATTTATTGATTGTTTTGATTGCTGATTGCTTAACGTTTATTTGCAAATAGTTCATGCATATCCAGGTTGAGATCAAACAAAAAACGAATTATGATACATGGTTATATATATCTTTATTCTGTCAAACCTTTGCAATTACAATGGTATACAGACACTACATGACATCAATAATACAGACATAAATACATGAATACACAGAGCAAAATATGTACACTATTTACAATTATACTGATAGTATTTAGCCAGGAGGGCACACATGGGAATTTATAAATCTAATGAAAGTACACAGCTTTCTCAATTTAGATTTTATATTTAAATTCATAATTTTCTTAAACATAATTATATTTGGACGATTTACATATTTTTTATCAATACATTCGTTTCTTTTTTCTGACATCTCTGTGCACATCATAATATAATGATACTCATCTCCAAGATCTTTAGAGTTACAGAATTTACAAATTCGTCTATCTCTCTGAATATTTGTCCATCTCCCTTTCTCGATGGGTAATTTATGGTTGATGGTTCTAAATTTGCATAACGTATAAATATCACGAAATTCTAAAATATCAAAATAGTTCTCAAACCCAAAAGTATCCTTAAAAATTCGATAATTTAATGTCTTCGAACATGCTTGCACATTTGATAACCATGTTTGTTGAAACTGATCTTGGAGTGATGTTCTGATTGTATTCTTTAGCCAAATGTCACTAATACATGTTTGAGACAACCACACAAAAGATAATCCCGTTTCATTAAAAATAGATTCAACATGGTTTAACCATCTAAATTTTACATCATTTTCATTTGACAGCTTATACAGTAGATTATAAATGGTCGCTGATAATTTAGTCGGTTTACCACATACTAATTTCAACCAAAATGATACCATACGGACTTTAATATCTAAATTGATGGGATATCGTCCAAGTTCACCATATATTACACAATTTGGGGTAGAAGACTTTAGGTGCAGAAGAAGCTTACAGAATTTTAATTGAACTTTCTCCAAAATGTCGTTATTCCCAAACCCCCAAATTTCACAACCGTACAATAAGACCGGTTTCACTAACTTGTCAAATAAATCTAATTGACAACTAATAGATAACCCATGTTTTCTCCCCTTTTTGATTACCTCATACATTGCCTTTGTAGCTTTTTCTGCTAAGTGTTTTCTACAGTGTTTAAATGTCCCATTTCGTGAAAAATAGATCCCAAGATAGTTGAATTCTTGAACGATATCTATAACAGAGTTATCATATGTAAAACTGAGATTTTTGGGTTGTCTTCCATTACTAAAAATTACAATTTTTGTTTTTTCTACATTAACTTTCATTTTCCAGACATCACAATATGAGTGGAATTTATCTAGCAATAGTTGAAGATTTTTGGCCGATTCCGCCATTAGCACAGTATCATCTGCATAGAGGATTGCGAACAATTTAACATAAATATCTAATTTTTCCTCGAGTGCATCTTCAATAGTGTTCAAACCAATCAAGTTCTCGTTGATAAAAAAGTTTTCTAAATCATTTAAGAAAAGTGAGAACAGAAAAGGAGATAAGTTTTCCCCTTGTCGTAGGCCAATATTGCATGAAAAATAATCTGATATATTGCCATTATAAGAGAAACATGACTTAATATTATCATACATCTTATGAATTATGTTATACATATGACCATTTATGTTATTCAATAACATCTTATACCATAATGCGTCTCTTCTGACTGTGTCAAACGCTTTTTCAAAATCTACAAATGCACAAAACATTTTTTTCTTTTTTAATTTCAAAATTTCAAAGAAAGAGTGCAGTATAAATATGCAATCGACTGTTGAATAGCCACTTCTAAATCCAAACTGATTTTCATTTATTAATAAAAATTCATCGGAAAAATTTGATAATCTATTACATAAAATCGAAGTGAATAATTTCCCAACACAACTGACAATTGTGATTGGTCTATAGTTTTTTGGATCAAATTTGTTTCCCTTATTCTTATAAAATGGTTTGATCGTGCCAATTACCCACGATTCTGGTATAATACCAGTTCTAAAAACTAAGTTAAACAATTCAACATATACATCAATTAAAAAATCACTAGAAGATTTAATATATTCATTTATAATCATATCGTCGCCACAGGCTTTGTTACTTTTTAGTTTCTTAATACAATTCATAATCTCGTCCTTTGTAATTGGACCATTAATTGTACCATTTAAATCATCTAAAGCATCTTGGTCTACATTTGGTAACTCAATAGGATCGGGGGTGCCTGAATTTAGATCTCTGAAAAAATTTAGTAAATTATCAAAATTAATGTCCGGTTGTTTCGTGTGTTCCCGCTTATTCAAAATATCCCAATACTCTTTTGAATTTTGAGATCTGAGATTTTTAAATTTTTTAGCCATATCACGTCTATGAGTTTTTATGGCTTTGTCCATCACTTTTTTATATTTCCTCTCAGAATCTTTAACTTCGTTGTACAATAAAAGCGAAGGTGAAAATTTGAGCCTGCGCTTAAGCTTTCTAAAGTTTTGCCTCGCAAATTTGCAATCATAATTAAACCATGGCTTGTCTCCCTTCTTTTTTACATGTAAGTAGATTCTGAATTTCTTTGGTTATTTAGCAAAACTAACTGTTACCAACTGATATCCATTCACATCCCAACCGCTCTTTCTATATGACAGACCGACTCGGTAGTTCGTCATTGCTAGGGATTATGGTGCAGTCCTAATAAATATCTATTGGATAGAACTACAACGTGAGGGTTTGATAATTTCTAAGGTAAGCATTTTTAAAGGTCAAACATTTCGTCCATAACACGGGAACCTAGTCAAATTTGATAAAATACGCATTGGGGTCACCCACTTTCCAACCATTACTGCGGTAGTACCTTATGGCTAGGCATTATATACGCTGTCCTAATAAACAGCCATGGAATAGTTCTACAACGCGAGGGTAAAGAATTTCTATGGTAAGAATACATAAAGCCCGAAAATTTCGTCCGTAACACGGGAAATAGTGTCAATTTTATAAAAAAAAAATACGCATTTGGGTCATCCACTTAAATTTTCAACTCATTGCCTCGGTAGTTTTTTTTATGAAAAGGGATTATAGACTCTGCCCTAATAAATAGCTATTGAATAATAATACGACGTGAGGGTAAACAATTTCTGGGTAAGCATTCTTATAGGCCGAAAATCTCGTCAGGAACACGGGAAAAAAGTCAAACTTGATAAAATACGCATTGGGGTCACCCACTTTCCAACCCATTGACTTGGTAGTTCGGCATTGCATGGGATTATAGATGTATAGCTATTGGATAGTACTAAAACGTGAAGGTTGATAATTTCTAGGATAAGCATTCTTAAAGGCCGAAAGCTTTGTCTCTAACACGGAAACATTTGATAAAATACGCATTTGGGTCACCCTCTTTCCAACCCGTTGCCTCTGTAGTACTTGATGACTAGGGATTATTAAAACTGCCCTAACAAATAGCTAAATGATAGTTCTAGAACATCAGGGTTAATAAACTATGGGGTAATCATTCTTTAAAGGCAACACAAACAATAAGTCACATTTGATAAACTACCCACTTTCAGACCCATTTTCTCGTGACTACTTCATGGCTAGGGATTATAGACCCTGCTCTGGTAAATATCTATTGAATAGTTCTAAAACGTGAGAATAAATAATGTCTTGGGTAATCATTCTTAAAAACCTAAAATTTCGTCCGTAACACGGAAAAAAGTTAAATTTGATAAAATACGCATTGAGGACACTCATTTCCGACCCGTTGTCTCGGTAGTTCTTAATTGCTAGGGATTATACATTTTGTAGACGCTGTCCTAGTAAATAGCTATTGGACAGGACTACATCGGGAGGGTAAAGAATTTCTGGGGTAAGCATTCTTAAAGGCCAAACATGTCGTCTGATTTATTGAAATAAAGACAAATTCGAGAAAAATAAGCATTAGAGACTGTAGGGATTTATTAGAGAAGAGTCTATAAATCCTAGCCATACATAAAATATTTTAATAGTAAATGCTAATAACATAACTGTAAATTATATATGACTTAGAAATCTGCAAACCAAAGTTTGAATTTGATTAATGGTATATGAACATCTTCTAGTATATAAATATTGTTTTCGAACAAAAAAGTCAAAAACTATGATATTAAAGAAAAATAAAATTGTTGATGAAGTAGTTTTCCAAACGCAATTCGTGTTGCTTATTCTTTAGTTTTCTATGTTGTGTCATGTGTACTATTGTTTGTCTGTTTGTCTATTACATACATGTATTTAGCCATGGCGTTGTCAGTTTATTTTCTATGTATGGGTTTGACTGTCCCTCTGTTATCTCTCGTCTCTTTTTTATGTTTCCTCCTAGCTGTTCAACTTTTTCTGTAGTGTTTTGTCCTCTTGAGAAAGGTACACCACTGAAACGGAGAAGACATTTTTATACTGCTGTTATAGATCGTCAATTTTTTTTTTTGTAGTTATTTTTTCTTTTTATGTAGCTTGTTTCACTGGTTAATTTGTATTGTAAATTAGTAAATGGTTGATTATGTTATTTTTCTCTGATCTCGCTTATCCCGTCTATAAGATGTTTCTGTTTTTCATTCACGAACCTTTCGACTGTCTTCTCGATATTGTCTTTCAGTAAGTGTTTCAGCTATCCTGACTATATCAACATCACTGAGTTATACTTTAGATAGCAAGTCTGATGCAACACTCATTTTCCTCTAAGTTCAGTATTTTTTGTGATTTTACTTTTGTCTTTCCACTAGAATTGTTATCTGCTTTTTCTATGTCGCTGTCAGTAACACACAATTCAGATTCGGAACCTGTTTCACGGTTTATCCGTTCCCGCCTGTCCATATCATACGTTCATGTCCTTGAAGATTTGCGACGTCCACGGTTTTGTTTTAAATGTGTAATGAGATTTTTTGCTTCAGTTTCACTGGAGTCGCCTCCCTTTATCTACTCGGTTATAAAACAATCTCTATATATCACTGGGGTTAAGCTGATGACCGTAACTGCATTCACGGTCATCCCACGATGGCGGATGAAAAACTAGGTCAGTTTATGTTTTGCCTGTTAAAGGGTTTCTATATCATTTTCTTTACGAAGCATACATTGGTACGATGTTATTTTATAAAAGATTCACACGGAAATTACAAATTACTTCCGAGAAATGTGTATGAAACAGGAAATTGGAAATAAAAAATCGCTAAGATGACCGTAAATCATAATCGAGATGACCGTAACAAGATCAGCGATTCATAACAAGGGTGACCGTATGGAACGCCATGACTGCCTTATGTTAATGATCAGCATTATATGCAGTGCTCACAACATTATATGCAGTGCGCACACCATTATATGTAGTGCTCACACCATTATATGCAGTGCTCACACCATTTATGCAGTGCTCACAACATTATATGCAGTGCTCACAACAACATTATATGAAGTGCTCACAACATTATATGAAGTGGTCAAAACATTATATGTAGTAGTCACAACATTATATGAAGTGGTCGCAACATTATACTTTTTTTTGGTTGATAAAGTAGATGATCGGTGATGGTGATGATAATGTTTGATGTATGATGAGATTGATGTATGATGAGATGATTCGGTAAACTTCGGGTTTTTAGCGGAAATTACCGAATCGATAATTGGTAATGCCCAGCTAACAAATTTAAACAGTTATTATAAACAGTCAGGATTCTACCTCGTCAAAATTATCTCCCCATTACGCCAGTTTATTTTCACAATCGTAGAAATGGACGCCGTTGCAGGGATGACGCGCTTCCAATTTTGCTCTCGGAAACCGATAAATTTATCCACATTGCATCATTACGATCCTTAAATGTCAATTGTATTTTAAAAGACAAATGTATCAACTAGCTAATGAGCATCAGTTAATGATCTTGTCTGCATTGATTCAACTTAAAATTATTGTCTGATCTATTGTCAGGTGGAATTTTCGAAAATTCATAAACATTTAAAAAAAATCTTATTAAATATTTCGTGGAAGGGCAGACTAGATTTTTTTAGTGGTTGAAGACTATAAAGCCTGGTTATCACACACAAACAATTGTAATTTTTCGAAGATACAAGTCAGTAGCATGTGGTTGTCGTTTGTGGCTGTCTATCGTATTTGTTTTTCGTTCTTTATCTGTACATAAATCAGGTCGTTAGTTTTCTCGTTTGAATTGTTTTTCATTTGGGTTGTATAGCTGAATACATGCGGTACGGGCTTTGTCTGTTGTTGATGACCATATGGTGACCTGTAGCTGTTTATTTTTATGTCATTTAGTCCTTAGTAGAGAGTCGTCTCAGTGGAAATTATGCCGCATCTTCTTATTTTCATATCTCGGATCTACATTAATATTCACATTAAATTTCCAAGTCTACAGAGAGGATCTATATAGCATATCGTAGTTTACATGTAGATAAAACGCATAAAATAATTGTCCTCTCTAAGGAGGTATAATAGTTGTGGTTCTTGCAATATAAACACCATGATATGGAGAACTCTCTGATTGGCTTATTTATTTTTCGATTTTTGTTATCTATCATACGATTGGTTGTTTTAAACCGGAGGTCTTATCTATGACTTAAAGTCAGTCTGATGACGGAATCAATATCCGGACTCCTTTTTTGTCGTTTTTCTCCAAAAATAACTCAACCTGAATAATCATAAGAATGGATGACAAATGCGACTATGCATGTTACCTATAGAACACAGAGACATGGTGATTAATTAATCGTGGAAAGAAGAGAAGCGACACCCAAAATCAGGTCTTCTCGTTTAATAGTATAGATGCATTTTTATCATCCAACTTGTAGTAGTGTGTCGTAGTTTGAGGCTACGTGTTGTGAACTATCAATTTGAAGCACGTCTTATTCTCTTCTACCTGTATGATAATGCTGTCTTATAAATATGCTTAATACCAACACGATTAATTATTTGATAAAAAAAAAAGATGCTCCGCAGGGCGCAGCTTTATACGACCCCCGAGGCTGAACCCTAAACAGTTGGGGCAAGTATGGACACAACATTTAAGCTGGATACAGCTCTGAATTTAGATTGTGATTAAATAGTTGACACAGCAGAGATTTCTGACACAGAATGAATGTGGTCTAATAAACTTACATTTGTTTTGCTATTGAGCAATTCTCTATGCAGTTGAATATTAATCCCCTTCAAAAAAAATTAAAAAAAATAAAATTTGTTTTCACCTTCCCTTTCCCTTATTCCAAATATAATCTCATTTCAAATTTCTATTGGGGTTTGAAACAATAACTACTCATTTAAATACATCATAAAATATTAAAGTATAAAATGACATACAGACACAGTCATGGTTATAATTAGTATTAATTAATAGTAACTTCTTAAAATAAAATACAGCTACACATCTTAAGACAATTATCATTCATTTATTAATACATAATATTCAAGCAGTGTAAGGGAGGTAATCAAACATATATATAACAGTATTCTCAATTATAATTGTATTACCTCCCTTAGACTGCTTTTAAATTGTCTGAATTGCCTTTAACTAGAAAAATTGAGCCATAACCCCCCCCCCCCTCTTTAACCATCCCTTTGTAGTATGGTAACTTGTGGTATAATTTCAGAAAGATTTATACACTTTATGACTAGAAACTACAAAAATTCTCATATGGGCCCCTTTTTTTGGCCCAAACTTATTGAAACCCCCTTGGAGCAAGAACCCCAAAACTCAATTCCAGCCTAAAGGAATCTTTGTAGTATAATTTCAGAGAGATCCATACACTTAAACACAAGGTAATGCCTGTGAACTAGAAAAATGCTTCTTTTTGGCCCTTTTTTGACCCCTTATTCCTAAATGTTCGAGGAAATTAATCCCAAACTGAATCCTGGCCTTCTCTTTGTTATATGGAACCTTGTAGTACAATGTTGGAGAGATCCATACAGTTATACACAACTTATTGCCTGGAAACTAGAAAAATGTTTGTTTTGGTCCCTTTCTCCTAGACTGTTGCCCCCTGAACCCTTAAAATTAATCCCAACCTTCTTATAGTATTAAACATTGGGTACAATTTCAGAGCAATTGAAATACTTATACACAACTTAGTGTCCCGAAACTAGAAAAATGCTTCTTTTGGGCACCTTATTTCTTAACCTTTGGGACCATAACCTTAACCTACCTTTTGTGGTTATATACATTATGTTAAAAATGTTATTGATTTCTATTTACTTATACTAAAGTTATTATCTGGACGACGCTGACAACGACGTGATACCAATATACGACCAAAAAAAATTTAAATTTTGCGTCGTATAAAAAGGTAATACAAATACGAATATTTCTTAGAATTGATTGTCATCAATTACGTGTTTACCAATCACGGTCATCCTCGTTATATGTAACGCACGGTCATCTAGAAAAATTTTAAGTGATGATTTACGGTCATCTTAGCGATTTTTTTAAATCCAATTTCCATTTTGATGCACATTTCTCGGTAGCAATTTGTGATTCCCGTGTGAATCTTTTATAAAATTACACCGTACCAATGTATGCTTTGTAAAGAAAATGATATACAAACTCTTTAACAGACAATACAGAAATGACCTAATTTTCCATCCGACATCTTGAGATGACCGTGAATGCAGTTACGGTCATCAGCTTTATCCCATTGTATATATGTGTATAGGTTAAAAGGAAGTAAAAGATGACTGGCGCCACCTAGATTTTACATCCAAGATAATTGGTAGAAATAAATTTATTTTCTGCTGCCTTGGTAATTAGATATGAAAATTGAAATAGTGATAAATGGGTGTTGGTCATCGGTGTAGAAATAGCGAGAAATTTAGAAAAAAAAAACTCTCTGTGACAAGCAACATTTGCTGTGCCAAATTTAACAAGGGGTGTTCTTCATTCATTCGATTTCGAAAATTCCGGAACCGTTGAGTACCCTTAAAATGCGATTTTTCTATCAAAAAAGCTGCAGCACCATATGTGTTTTACCATTTCAATTACACCCAAAGGTGTTGATAATTCAGAATTCGATTTTTTTTCAATTTCAATGGATCTTTGATAGTGAAAACGCAGGACCAAAAAAGGCTACCATAGTCGCCTATGTAAATAATTACTTCATTGTGACCTAAAGTAAGATTTATATTTTGTTTTCATTTTGTAGTCAATAAGTTGGAAATCAGTTGAATGATTTATAACAATCAACAAAGTCAAAAATATTACATTATAAAACATGTTCATTCACGTATTAATGTACGTCTTTGTAGAAAATTAAAATCCAACCAATCTGTACGACATTTTAATTGAAAATGCATGAATGTGCGATGTGTAATGGTTGATAATCTAGTCTAAGATACATGACTTTTTAATAAGTTGTTTATGGCTTTGAACTAGCTTTCAGGAACTGTCAGTACTCTCAGGTCTGTACTTGTTGTCTTTTCTGTTGTTGGGATGTACAAGTACCCGGCCACGTCAACTCTTCGTTTTACTTAGATGTGTTTCTATTTGTATCCACATGATGATGCAAGTATTAAACAACATTTTTTTAATAAACGTTCTTATGTTGTATTGTTAAACAACTGCCCTTTTGGGGATAAGACCCCTTCCTTTCTTTAAGTGCCCTTCCGTAACATATGCCTAAACCCCGAGCTTAAATCAACATATTTACTCTTTCCGTTGTTTATTACAATAATTTAGAAAAACTGTAGAAATGGTGTAGAATGTCTGTAGAAAGTGTATTGTATTTTTATAATATGGTCATTTAAATATTGATTTTAATCAAGCGATTGTCGCGCGAAAATCGAGAGATCATCGCTGGTGAATTATAGATGCGCTCGTTAAAGCAACTTACATGTATCTTGATAGTATATTATTTCCCAGAAGTGCTGTTCGGGTGTGAAATCATGATATATATATTTTTAACTACATGCCATGGCCCTTACGACCGAAGGCAGGGTTCAGTTGTTTCCTTCAGTTTATAAAGTAAATATACTAGTAGTTCAGCGATGATTCGGATACATGTACTCTTTTATTAATAAAATCAGGAATCTATGTTTTGCATTGTCATTTGCATACCACTACTACCCAAGTTGGGGGCATAAAGTGTCTAGATCCATTCGTCTGTCAACTCGCTGAGTATCATTGATAACTCTTTATGAAATTTGTGATTGGTCCCTACAGACCGTAAAAGGCGCAGACATGAGATTAAGGGAGTGAATGGAGTGCAAGCTCAGATGAAGAAATTCGAATTTTACTTTGGATTATCCTTGGCAGCGGTTCTGCTTAAAAATGCAGACATTTAGGCAAGACTCTTCAATGTAAAGATTTATCAGCTACTGAAAGTTAAACTAAATTCTGAAAAGCTTCAGAGATGATCAGTTCTTTGAAAATGTTGTTATGAAATCCAGACGAGGAACCAGTTCTCCAAAGGAAAAGATGAATGCCATCTATATTTGAAATTGGGACTGCAATTGCAGAGTTACTGTTACTGATAGATTCGAATAAGAAACCTTTAACAGCTATTTGAATACATATCAAGTTCTTTTAAAATGCACCAAGGGCTAGGATGGCAAGTTTTATCAAGAAGATTTTCACGAAGCAAATCTTCAATGCCAGTTGAGGCTATTTGCAACTGTCATTGAATTAGCAACACCTAGAGCAAATCTAGTCCTTGCAGATATCATCACGTTCAAAGAGGAATGACACTAATGTCTCTTTGAATTTTGCTTTCGAGGTAAAACCCTTTCAGTGATAAAAGTACCCAACATTTTTTATGATTTAACATACGTCAATTTTGGTCCTCAATGCTCTTCAACTTCGTACTTTATTTGGCCTTTTTAACTTTGTTGGATTCGAGCGTCACTGATGAGTCTTTTGTAGACGAAACGCGCGTCTGGCGTATATACAAAATTTAGTCCTGGTATCTATGATGAGTTTTTCAGAAGGTAAAATCCCAAGTGGGCGTGACCATCTACCATCCGAACTGGAACATATAATTTGGACTGAAAAGAGTATAGCAAGCGAATTTGCATTCATAGAATATAGGAAAAACATATTTGAAAAATTTCAATTAGGTCAGTCTTCATAACCTCTCTGAACATTATTCATTTACTGATTATGGGTTTATGGTTACAAAAAGGGGTGGGACGGCTTTCTATTTCTTTGGGGTATCAAATTTTTTTTTTGGGATAAGGAAAAATGTAAACTTATAATAAAAAAAAGGCGAGGAATAACTTTCCTTATTATTCTAACATGAAGAAAAGTTTTCCTTTTGGCATCGAAAAAAATCAGAGATGGGGAACTCCCCTAACCATTACCGGTAAATATGATTAGTCCTTTAAAGTTTGAAATGTGATTTCTTATGTAATAAAGTTTATAATTAGGAAAACAGAAAGCCACCAAAATATTAAAAAGGTGTAATAGAGTTAAAATCGTACACAATACATATAGACAAGAAACAAATTTTCAAGAACAGACTGAGTGCTTTATTTACTTTCTTCATCTTGACAGTCGCTGCATGATTTTTTTAAAACTCGTATCCTACAAGGTAAAGACTACGACTGACCCCCTCCCCCCACCAATTCACCGATATTGCTATGTAAATTACACAAAAATGTTAAACAAACTACGAAACCCGCAAGTGATTATAACACAGACATTCATTTCTGATTTTTTTTTTCAAGTTGTCGAGTAAAAAATGCCGTTTATCAAAAACAATATTTTGTGCCAGGAAATACCCGGAATGCACACGAGATTTTAATTTATTAGTGAACACTTAGTTAAGGTAACGCCACACTTTTTTACATAAAAGGGGGACGAAAGATACCAGAGGGACAGTCAAACTCATAAATCGAAAATAAACTGACAACGCCATGGCTAAAAATGAAAAGGACAAACAGACACGCAATAGTAAACATGACACAACATGGAAAACTAAAGAATAAACAACACAAACCCCACCAAAATCTAGGAGTGATCTCAGTTGCTCCGGAAGGGTAAGCAGATCCTGCTCCACATGTGGCACCCGTCGTGTTGCTTATGAGATAAAATATCCGGTAAATAGTCTAATTCGGTAGGTCACATTCATTAAAGGGAAGGGGATTGTAGTTACGACTTAAAGAACATATCCGATATCATAGTGGTATGCATTTAATCTCTGATACTAAGCATTTCTTAAGTTGTTTTTAGTAACTCCAAAAACACTGAAGTGATATGTAAAACATCCCTGAAGCTAAAACTAGAGTATAAGATACATACAGAGCTATATATTTTCAAAAAACAGATACAATCAGTCTACAGTATGCGTTTTGCCATAACATATATAGACATATAAGTTCCGTTTAATTGATTACTAATCAGGGTTATTTTTTTTAAATTCAATTATATATAGCATACCCAGTAAATTTGAATAATACTCAAATATTTTTAATAATTCCTTTAGTATTCAGTGATATTGCCGTCTACGGAAATATTGCATAGAAGTAAGTCTTCGTTATAATTTAATTTCAGTCATCGTAGTACCAGAATCTATGACAAAGCAGAATATTTTAATTTTGAAATTATAAATATCTCCCACCTTTAAAGCAATATACTAACTTCACCTGGATATACATTTCCCAACTTATTTGGTATTCAAGAGGTTGCCGCTTCTACTCAGCCTTTGTAAAACATCATCAGTGAGTGATCATATAATTGATATACTAGGAGTACATCAAATAACGTCTCGTCCTTTTTCCAAAGGAGTTCATCGGAAAACAAAAAAAAGGTATATTTATGAATAATACTAACGTTGTTTATCATCTTAATAACGTGTTATAGTATTCTTTTATTTGTCTTTTTGAAAATCACTTTTACTGTTACTTTTTTTGTAATATCCATTTGATGTGGCTCAGTACTTGTACATCCCGTCATTGTATTATTTTGCTATGTTGAATTATTGTAGTTTAGCGTGCTTCAGGTATATATTAAACCAGGTTTAATCGACCATTAATTTACATAAGATAATGCCTCAACCAAGTCGGGAAAATAACAGTTGTTATCCATTCTTTTGAATTTTGATTTTGCCATCTGATAAGGCACTTTTCGTTATGAATTTTCCTCCGAGTTCCATATTTTAGTGGTTTTACTTGTTATGGTGTATTTAAGTAGATCCAATAACATCGGAATTATGTTTGCTATAACAACACAAATGCAGTGGGTAGGGATAATTCAAAAATTGTGGATATTATACATTTATCGCTGCATGCAAATGTTTTCCCACATCTTTGGAATGTGTTATAAAAACTTTTCCTATGAGAAGTCTCCGAAGCACCTAATATCTTCACATATTTTGGTGAAGTTAGTTTTGCTAAATTTGTAGTTTTCTATGTTTTGTTTTGAGTGCTATTGGTTGTCTATTGTTTTTTTTTTTTTTTTTTTTTGTATTTAGCCATGGCATTGTCAAGTGTATTTTCGATATAAGAGTTTAAATGTCTCTGCGGTGTATTTTGTTTGTCTTCTGTACTTATATCTTAATATATATATTTGTTATTTATTTCATTCGATCCCCTGACTGCATTAGAAATAAGGTCATTGCCAAATGGCATGCCTGTTTTACTGTGCAGGATATGAAATTACGCAGCCACGTCTTGTAAGAATAGCGACTTTTTTTTCAATTCCTACATAAAGCTTAGAGCTTATAGCTTAACGATAGTTCCATGCTTTCAGCACTTATAAAACCTTTGCAACGTCTTTACTGGTGCCTAATTAGGCTATCCTTATCTTATATTCCTCCATCGCCGACTCACACTCGTTAAAGCCTTTACAACATAATCATTCTTTTGTTTTTATTGTTATGATGTCTTCGTTCTGAAAATGCATGAACTATTTATTGTGCAAGTAGACGTAAGCAAACATAAATAATTCAATGAATTTTTTTTGCAAAGCCCTGTTCTCGTCTTTTGAAATAAGCATAACAAATATATTTGTTTCTCATGCTCGTCCATCAAAAGAATCTATTCTCTGGTACGCTAATTTAGCAGTTTATTAGACCTTTTTAGTTTGGGTACTCGCAAACTTTGCACCACTGTCAAGTCGGACAGAAAACGTCCACTGCATGAAATAACTGCTGTTTATAATGAATCTAGGGAAGAACCAGTGTCTAAGCGTACTGTTCAGCGAAAATTGTATGAAGGGTTCAAAAAACCTGTTGTAAAAAAATCCATCAGTATTCGTGCTGCAATTGTCCAAAAAAGGCTGGCATGGGGTAAATTGGCCAGGCACAAAACTGTGGAAGATTATTGGAGAAGGGTCATATATAGTGATGAATGTAAGGTGGAAATTGGAACGGCTAATCGTGTTTTAGTCTGGAGACGGCCTAGTGAGGAGTGGACTCCTCCTTGCTTAAATCCTGGCCGTGGGTCACGACTGAGTTTGATGACCTAGGTGCATTACCTATGAAGGTGTTGGTACTATTTCTGTTGTAACTGGTAATATAAATGCTTTAAAGTATATTGAGATTGTTGACAATTTTGTTTGGTCTGTTATTGCTCGTCATTTCCCCGCTAACAATTACATATACCAAGATGACAATGCCCCGGTTCATAGGGCCATAATTGTGAAAGATTACATGGAACAAAATCAACTTCATGGTATGGAATGGCCAGCACAAAGTCCTGACCTTAATATTATTGAAAATATGTGGCGTCAAATTAAAATTGAACAGCAAAAACAGGCACATAACATCACTACAAAGGCTCAAATGGAGATAGCAATTCGGAACATATGGACAAATATATCCTTAGAATTCATAAGAAAACTTTATAATTCAATTCCAAGACGTTTGAGGCTATTAATAAGGGCAAATGGAAACATCACAAAGTATTAGGTGAGTTCAGATCATTTTATTAATATAATTACAAAGGTTGAACTGTGACAGATACTTGACAACTGTATGTGGCGGCCATGTTGGAATTATCTTCACTTTGGCACAAGTCTGTATTTTTCAATTGTGTATTATACCAACATCAATGTATCCCGTGTTTTAATCAAATTATGTTTTATCCATATTATATATTTAAAAGATCTAAACAATGTCTTACATGGATAAGTAAACAAAATGTGCTTATATAAATATATGTTGTATACGATTATAAGAGAAAAGTTTCGATTTAAGTATTTCTTAGTTAAATTAAAACTTGCGTACATTTACGCATGCATCTTTATAATTTTACCCAACTGTATGAACGAAATTCTTGATGAAATCCAAGTTTACGGAGTACTTACATAAGGATTCGAATGTTTTAAGCATACGTTGTGAACATATTACTGTAAGATAACTTTTTGAAATTCTCTACATGTAAAGGAGAACATTTAACAAATAAGGAACAAATAAGTATGTACTATTTTGCAAAGGACATTTTATGGTAACTTGTATCTACTAGAAAAGTTAATCACATCCTCATTTAAGTTTTCGTTTCTTTCCCCTTTTAAGATAAGTGACTGCACCCCGTAGTCTTCAAATGTTATTTACCTCTAGGCACATCCACTTGTAAAGCATTACAAACGGTTCAAATATTTAGAATCATTATAATCCATAACAATGTCGGCTAAGACTGTATGTTAAGTTTTTTCGATTATAATTAAAAAAAAATAAATGAACTTGTTCTGTGGTTCTCAGTCGTATTGTGATGTGGTTCATAAGTGTTTCTCTTCTCGGTTTTAACTTTTCTTATGAATAGTTTTACACTAGTCATTTTTGGGAGGCCTTTGTAACTTGCTGAGCTAAGGCATAATATAATGGTTTACTTTTACAAATTGTGACTTGGATGGAGAGTTGTCTCATCGACACTCATACCCTATCTTCTGATATCAATATGTCAAAGTTGTTTAACTCTGTTCTCGTTTATCTGTTGTTTTTTTTTGGAAAATATATCACCATCTAATACAGTTCATTCAACACAACCCAAGACGGTAAATGTATAAGGGGCATATAAAGCTACGAGATATAAAAAAAACATATAATAGTTTTTGTTTTGGTCAAATCAAACTCTCTTTTAGCAGCCCATTTGATTCAATGTTGTCAAAAAAAAGCTAAAAAACATCACTTCTATTATTCACTTGGCAACTTTTTAATCCCTTAGCCATTGTTAGCTGAGATGGATTACGCATACACTAGGTGTGGTCAGCAATTAAAAATAATATAAGATTAACATTGATTAGTGAAAGGCAACAGTCGTACGTATGTTATGTTTCTTTGTTACATATATGACGTGGCTCTGTACTTATACATCCCGTTATTGTGTTATTGTACTAGTCAAATTTTTGTCTTTAATTTTTGCTATTATGCTTGGTCTTTTTACCATTTTGTGCTTCTCTGCTACATATTTGTTTGTTTTTCATTTAGTGATAAAGATTTTTACACAATGTTGACCGCTGTATATTAGATGTTTTTACGGATTATGCCTGTTTGTTTTGTTCACGCATCGTTGTCAATATAATGGAATGTGATGCCCCTGTCGTCATACAAGTGACAGGTTTAGCTAGCTTTAAAACCAGGTTCAATCCAACATTTTCTGCTGAAGAAGAATGCCTGTATCAACTCAGGATTATGACAGAGCTTTTGATTTTGCCATTTTATTAGAGACTGTCCGTTTTATTTTAATTTTCCTCGGAGTTGAGTATTTTTGTGATTTTACTTTATACCACTGTCAAAAATCACTACATCCATGTTGTGTAGGTGGTCAAGATGTTCACTTGTATTGATATAAGAATACAGTCGCTGGTCAGTGACTGAATTAAAACACCTTTCAAGCTTATTTTTAGTATTCGTATTGGCATCTAAAAAATATGCTGATTGTAAGGTGCACAGTTATCTCTGCTATAAAATCTTTCTGTTTAGAGTAGTCATCGTATTCTCAATACAATATGATGTAATCCTGGAACCTTTGATAGCTTTCTTTCAAATTACAATATGATATGTCGGTACATGCCGTTGAGAGTTGGTGTGTAAACATTTTTCAACATTTTAAAAATGTTTTATTAAATCTTTTTCAGAAACCCAAGTATTGTTATGTTTTCTACGTTACGACTGGAGTGAGTTTCTAAACTATTTTTGACTGACGATTTACAAAAGCAAGGTACCTGGTGTATTTCTAAAATCCTTTAAATTGTATGAAGGTGTTAATGAAATTTAAAACGTTATGAAAATGAACTATTTATTTCAACCGTATACATTTAATTTATATAACAAATATTCAAAAGACAATACTTTTAAACAATTTTAAACAAGCAAATAATACAGTAGGGATATCTCTGGTCGAGTATTCCGGTTCATAAAATATTAGTACAATACGGATAACTGTAATTTGATATTAATTTATCTACTGGATGTGTTCATGCTCATTATTGAAACCATCATAAGATACGGCTTTGTTTGCATATCGCCCGACTGAGTTGTTTATTATGGATTAGCATTAATGCATGTCCACTCTTTTTTACCTTGACAAGTGCGTTTCATAAATATGGATTTAATGTAACTTTTAAATCTACTGAGTCGTCTATTTCTGTAAACATATATTGTTTATATTTATTTCGAAAGAATAATTCGTGATTGTTTTCAAAATATTGACTGAGTCACTACTAATAAATAGTACCTTGAAAAAGCGGGTGTCTTTATTCAGTATATAAAGAATGAAAGAAAGTCTGAGACTTAAACATTTTGCTATATATTTTTATCGACTGTACTTTGGACCTCGGGAGTCAAATCACGACTGAAGAAACAACAACAAATGGAAGTTTTTAACGACCTTGACTGGCTATACAGCCCTTGCACGGTCGGATGAAGAAACACAATAATGTGTCCTCTATTTATACTAAGTTGCAACGCACCTGCTTATGACGTCATAATTATTGATAACGACATTGAGGCGGTTTACGGCAAGTACACAATGGTCGACAACGTTGCGTTTGTGCTTTTGGCCAACATGCATATTGTATGCTACGATTAAACTATAAGATCTTTGTCTCGGAGCAATGGACCAAATGAAAATGCCTCATTCAAACATCGTTTTTACAACCATAAATAGGAAGAATTTTTGAAAATGTAAGTAAAACGACGACTCGAGCCTTAAAATGCAATGTAAGAATGACGTTTTTTTCTAAATAATTGCAACAATTTAACTTTAATAACCAATGTTAATCACATGTGTTTTAGAAAATGATTTAGTAATCATGTTTTATGCCAAAAACGTATGTAATTATAAACCAGATAAGGTCATTTGACTGTAACACCGGTTGTCAGAAAAACAGCTGATTAACGTCAATCAACTTTGTAACGTAACAAATACTTGTCCAGGTCATCCCCTTTACATATAATATAGGCATTTTAAGACAAAAATAAATACATTCTAACTATATATTAGTTTTTCTTCTTAATAATTTGAATATTCTGAAACCAGAACAATATATGCTCTATAATCAAAAACGAAAGTAGCATGACGTCATTTGTTATTTTTAAATCACATTTGGAATAATAGCAATACATAATCAACATGAAAAATTGAAACATAATATCATAAACTCTGTACAGTACAAAACTTGATTACATAGAAGGGAATTCGTTACACTGCCCCTCTCATTGAAAAACTGTTCGTCCCGAACAGACTCTAAACATCAGTACTTCCAATTCACTGTCACAGAACTGACACTCTTAACATACACACATGCACACAATTTCATACCATGATATACAACATATACAATTAACAATTTAAAATTCAAATGCCTGAGTCTTCACAATTAATAACAACCCTAACGGTTTCTACATTGGATTCATCTGACTCTGCTGCTGTATCTGTTTCGGACGACGTATCTGACCCGGAATCTTCTTCATCTGACATTGTCAAATCTATTACTGTTTCTTCAGGAATATAAGTATTTGGTTTAGTAACTTCTTTAGTAGGGGAATGCGGTAAAAGTAGATCTGAAGTTACTCATTATCCAATGGACCATGTATTGTAGAATGAAGGGGTATTCACCTCCTTGTCACTTACTTCTACCTTTTCTGGCGACGTCTGCAGTCCTGCTTTCTGTATCATCGATAATATTGGGTCGGCTGCCCAGGAAGTACACCCTCCCGTCGAGAAAGACAACCTTCGTTTGCTTCTTGACACACCAGTATCCAAATGGTAATACGGAACCAATATACATTGGACTACTAATAGCCTCTTTTCTCACACTTCTTATGGTTTCGGCCCCCTTGTCCATACTGAAGAGACTGGGAGGAGCAAGAAAGCGTTGCCACTATTTGTCCTCAGCAGCTTCCTCATCGGGTAAAGTAAGGTGGCTACTATCCTTTTTCTCTGTGCTTAAGTTTAGCTTTCTTTGTTTTTTGAGTGGGCGGTAATGGTGATGGCAGCTTTTTAGGAGTTCCAAATAGTTCAAGCAGGTCTTTCTTTAGTGGGGTAACATCCGGATGACTCTTATTCAAGATTTATTTGTGTTGGCGACCTTACTGGTGACATTTCCCTTGACGGCTTAGTTTGACTCTCTACTGGTTTTTGAACTGTCTCAGACACAAGGTCTGTTTTATGTTTATTTTTAACTGGAGCTCTCTGGCTTCCCATTAAAGTTTGTATGGTCACCTCTGTGTTATCCATTTTTTTAAAACCATGTACAGCTGTCTGATGTCTGCATTCTGTACCTCAGAGAAGCTGAGAGGACATTGGGGCATCGGTTACATCTAAGCACAGTTTTTGGATGGTGCGATTTTCTGCTCCACATTTGAAACATTGATAATTCATCTGCAATTATAAAATGTATAATAAGTATCTTATTTAAAAGCTATATGTCCTGTTTTTACAGAACAATTGAAATACCATGACCAGGGGATCCCAGAGCTTTGATTTGCTTGCTTAGCTATTATTTTATTCTGTTTCAACAAGTTCACAATAATTGTATGAACAAAGTATATTTGTATATTATATATATATTTTTTTTATTAATATTATCAGTATAAAATTTATCATATCATTTTTCAGATAAGACCAGAGAGGTTTCCAATATAAACGAATCAATGGGACTTAGTTTCTGGTATTTTGAACCAGTCGTCTACTTTTCCATAAATAGGCTTTAATCGATCATGACGAACGACCTGAAATTTTGAATTAGGATTGTTTTGAATCCTATAAATAACATCAGATGTAACTTCAGTTATTATATGAGGACTGTCCTAATGTCTTTTGAGCTTTGGGCTTATGTGTTTGACTCTTGATAATATGTTAAGCCAAATAGAGACAACTACTTTATAGGCATTTTGATTTGCCTTAATGTCATACTGACGTTTTTGCTTTTAACTAGCGGAGATAACATTTTTACCAGCTTTTTGTTGTATTTGCCATATAAGTGTTTCAAGGTTATGAACATAAGAATTTGTTGCTTCAGTTTCAGTGGGAAATTCATCCCTTTGTGGATGGTGTCCATAAAATTAAAAGAGGTGTCCATAAAACCTATTGGGAGCTCGATTTCACGACCCAGCATGAGTATACATGGTGATAATTTAGTGGTTTCATGTTCCGATAAACGATATGCGATTAAGGCGCAAGGCAGCTGTTTGTCCCAGTCTCTCTGAGTTTTACAAACATATTTACTGATTATGTCTTCTATAGAACGATTTAAACGTTCTACTAGTCCGTCAATTTGTTGACGAAAAGCAGTCGTCCTTGTTTTATTGATGCTTTGTTTTCGCATAACTCCTTAAAAAGCTATGATCCAAATTGCTCCCCTTGATCTGGATGTATTTGGTGTGGAATACCAAACCTACAGATAAACAAATTAATAAAACTACCAGCTAGAGTATGAGATTCTATGTTAGGCAATGGTTACCCCTCAGCCCATTTAGTGAAATAGCCTGAGAACGCTAAAGCATATTTGTTCCCCCTATAAAAGAGAGGAAAAGGGCCAACCAAATCCATTGCAATTCTCTCCAATGGGACACCGACATTGTATCGCTTCATTCTACTCCTAGACCTTGTAGGGGACTGTTTGCGTGAATTACAAACATTACAATTTGCAAGTGTTTGATAATATCCTGCTAATAACCCAACCAATAAAATCTATTTTGAACCCTTGCTGTAGTTTTACTTATCCCAAGGTGACCACTCTGTACGTCAACATTTCAAGAATTTTTTGTTTCAATTCATTGGGACATATCAATTGTAAAATAGTTTCTTTAGTATTGGAATGAATCAACTTTCTATATAATAGGTCATTTTTTATTATGACTCGATCCCACTGAGACCAATATTTTTTAAGCTGAATATTTTGAACAGCAATTTTAGGCCAACTTGGTTTCTCTTTGAAATTTTCTTTCATTTTGTAAAACTGAGAGATAACTGAGTCTTGCTTTTGAGAATCAGATATTTCCTTATCTGTTATATGCTTAAACCAAGTATTTTTGACATTGTCTTCATTTTACAAATGTACCGGACTCAAAACTGTCTTGGTTCTCCTGTGAGATTCATGAGACTTAACCTGAGAGAGTTCGGATTCGTTTTGATCTTGTTTTGTACAATAATTACAGTCGACACATGATTTTTAAACCTAAGTAGCCAGGTAAGAGCACCATGATCTGTGCGTACTAAAAAAAATGTCCGATACAGATATAATGATGGACATGTTTTACGCTTAGAATGATAGCAAACAGCTCTCTCCTAGTGACACAATATTGTCGTTGAGTTTGGCTTAGTGATTTGTTGAAATAAGCAACTACCATCTCTTTACCATCATGAATTTGGGATAACACTGCCCCTATGCCAAAACTACTGGCATCTGTGTCCAAAATAAAGAATTTAGACATATCTGGATACCCTAATATAGGAGATGATACGAGTACATCTTTCAGTTTCTGAAAAGCTATGTTGCATTAAAATGAACAATTTTTCTCAGTAAGTTTGTGTAAAGGTCGAGCAATATTAGCAAAATTTTGAATAAATTTACGGTAATAAGGACATGTGCCTAGAAAGCTCCTAACATCTGTTATTGTCTTGGGTATAGGCCACATTTTAACACTTTCAATTTTTCAAGGATCAGCTGTAATTCCTTCGTTTGAGACAATGTGTCCAAGAAAGGAAACTGTATTTTGAAAAATATTCAATAGTTCACTACTTCTCATTTTAAATCTTTTAAATGACTGGGAGTTTCTTTTGATTCTTCGACAGAATTAAATAACATTCTTACGGCTATTTGTCCGCAACTTGGATCTTCCACTGCTTTTGCAATAATATATTATTAGTATGTTTTGAGGGCAATGATTCTGTCATAGACATTCATTATGGTACTGGCGTCTCCGTTTATCACAACCGAAGTGGTGTTTTCAGTATTCGGTGGAATTAATTTTGAATACAGAGCCGATCTGACTCTCTTAAATACATTGTATTATATTTTGACCTAGAGAAAGGGCACCTTTTCTTAATTCAACAATGCACTCGTGTTTGTGCATAAAGTCATACCCCATTAATATAAGCTATAATTTATGTGTTACTTTGAATTTTCCTAACTTGAGAGGTAATGCAACATAACCCAAAGTATCAATGAAACCCCCATCAGGTCAACATAGATTAGTCTTATGTTTATTTTATTTCAGGTTTTAATTCAACCAGCAGTATCTCATATTTTCTAGGATGTAAAATGCATATAGTTTGTCAACTAAACAATTTATATTAATTTCATAGATGAGACATTTAAGGAATAAACTTTCTGATTTATTTGTCTTAGTAAAATATATTGACCTTGAGTCATTAAAATCTTTTGCTGGTGACCGATCCTCATCTCCAGCATTTATAGGTTTCCCTAATGCATGAAACTAACATGCTTATGTGTTTGAGTTCCTCGAGTACTTTTAGTACTTTGAAAAAAAGCATTTTGTTCTATTTTCCCTGATTTTACAACACAATTGTGTTTCTCGCCCCACTCCAGTTTCCTACAATCCTTTTTATATGCCCTTTCTTATTACAATAATAACAAGTTATAATTCTGTCTGAATTTTTATTAATGAAAGCGAGGCTTCCTATCTGATGACTGATTTTTGAGACGAGTTACTATCTCATCATCAGACTCTTAAGTCTCTGTGATCTTACGTAAGCATTGTTTTGAGTTATTGGTCCGTTTCTGATCCAAAGTAAATGACTCATATTCGACCCGAATTTATACAGTCGTCAATGGTTTTCGGTTCTCTTTCAAATATAGAAAGTTGAATTTTAGTGTAATTTAATGCCCTTACAAAACAGTCCTTCCCCAACTGATTTCTTATGTCAATAGGTGGCGTCGGATAAGCCAAACGTGAACTTTGTACATATTCTCTTGTTCACTGGTTCGAACCGGGATGTTAATGACGAAACTAGATAGTCATAATCAAATCGTCTTAAGGGTTCAATTTATGTAACATCACCTTTAAAGACTGTTTCCCTCTTCATAGGATATTATTTTATTAAATGTACGACCACCGTCGTCAGAATGACCCCCCCCCCCAAATTAACGAATAATTCTACATTCTGCTCCCCTATGTTCAATGAGTTCCTGACGTAAATCATGTACATTTAAACTAGTATTATCAGAGTCACCAAATGTGGCAGTGGACATATTTCTTGTATATTTAACGCGCATCTTGTTCTCGCCTGATTGAGTCACATCTATAAGACTTTTGTTAGTTACGTCATTATATATGTCAAGCGTAGATTCGGGGAGTCGTGAGCCAAGTCCCGAGGTCATAGCCATTTCTCCGCCCATCTCAGAAATCATTACAAAACTAGATTCTAGACGTATTTTCGTCAGACATATCTTTGAGATTATATCTAACTACTTCAGTTAATTATTTTTATATCACTCCAGATAAGTTCGGAACCCTCTTTATTTTAAAAGGGTCCCCATATGGGCCACCAATGTAACGTTTTTCCACGTTACGACTGGATTGAGTTTCTCAACTATTTTTGACTGACGATTGACACAAGCAAGGTACCAGGTGTATTTCTCATATTCTTCAAATTGAATGAAGGTGTTAATAAAATTTAAAACGTTATGAAAATGAACTATTTATTTCAACAGTAAACATTTAGTTTATGTAACAAATATTCAAAAGACAATACTTTTAAACAATTTTAAACAAGCAAATGATACAGTAGGGATAACTCTGGTCAAGTATTCCGGTTCATAAAATATTAGTACAATACGGATAACTGTAATTTGATATTAATTTATTTACTAGATGTGTTCATGCTCATTATTGAGACACGGCTTTGTTTGCATATCTCCCGACTGAATCGTTCATTACGGAATAGCATTAATGCATGTCCACACTCATTGTTTTGACCTTGAGAATTGCGTCTCATAAATATGGATTTAATGTAACTGATTAATCTACTGAGTCGTTAATTTCTGTTAACAATTTTTTTTTTATATTTCTTTCGAAAAAATAATTCGTGACTGTTTTCAAAATATTGACTGAGTCACTACTAATAAATAATACCTTGAAAAAGCTTGTGTCTGTATTCAGTATATGATAAGTGAAAGAAAGTCTGAGACCTGAGCGTTTTGCTATATATTTTTATCGAGTGTACTGTGACTTCCATTTATACAAAGTAGCAACGCACCTGCTTATGACGTCATAATTATTGATAACGACATTGATACGGTTTACCTCAGGTAAACAATGGTGAACGACGTTATGTTTGTGCTTTCGGCCAACATGAACATTGTATGATTAAACTATAATTAGATCTTTGTCACGGATCATTGGACCAAATGGAAATACCTCATTCAAACATCGTTTTTACAGTTAAATAGGAATAATTATTCAAATAAATTGATTATGCATAAATAAATGTAAGTAAAACGACGACTTAAGACTTAAAATGCAATGTAGGAATAACGTTTTTCAAAAAACAAATACAACAATTTAACTTCAATAACCAATGTTAATCACATGTGTTTTAGAAAATGATTTATTAATCATGTTTTATGCCAAAAACGTATGTATTTATAAACCAAATAAGGTTATTTAAATATAACAAAGGTGGTCAGAAAAACAGCTGATTAACGTCAATCAACATTATGTACGTAACAAATACTTGTCCAGGTTATCCCCTTTTCATCAAATATAGGCATTTTTAGACTATAATAAATAAACATTCTAATTATATGTTAGCTTTTGTTCTTAATAATTTATAATATTCTGAAACCAGAACAATATATATTCTCTATAATCAAAAACGAAAGTTGCATGACGTCATTTGCTATTTTAAAATCACTTTTGGAATAATAACAATATATAATCAACATGAAAAATTGAAACATAATATCATAATTTCTGTAAAGTAAAAACTTGATTACATAGAAGGGAACAGTGAAACTTAAAATTCGTTATAGTATTTCCTTACCGGTTTTCTGTTCGTTGCTATGGCATTTGTGCGGCATCCGGGGTACCCTGTTCCTTTTTTTTCTTCATGTAAATGTGTTTACTTTAGGGATGATCAAACCCGATAAGTGTGTATACGTATGTTTTATTGCATTGTAATAATGGTTTTTGGTAAGGTTTACTTTCTAGTAGTAAAACCCGTCACAATGGTCACGTCCAGGCTGACAATCTGGATAGTCAAAGCTCACATTAAATCTGTACCGAAACAGTGTGTTAATTGTCCTCATTTACGCCTTGTTTATAGGAAGCACTCTAATTTAAGGCATAAAAAACAGAAGACAGCTAAGTATGGGCACAAATGTAACTGTTGTACAGGTACATGTGTAGATTTGACATCTTGTAGCAATTTACGTCAATGAGTTTAGATGATAGGTATAAATTAGTACGCATGTTAAAATTGTGTTATAATTGTTTAAAAGGGAAGCATTTTGCTAAAAATTGTAGAAAACCAAAGGCATGCACTGTATCTAACTGTAATGTTGAGCATGATATTTTATTGAATAGTTAGTCTAAGCCTGGTTTTGATCAAGCAGATACCCAGCCTTCAGTTAATTGCGCAGCTACTAAAGGTTCTATGATTAACCTCTGTTTAGAGATTATTCCTGTCCTCGTTAAGGGTCGGAACGGTAACTCTTGCAAAACATTTGCCTTGCTAGATGACGGAGCAGATAAAACTTTATGTGATGAACGATTACTTCAGAAATTAAATATAGCCAGCAATCCGGTCACTTTCGAGATGTCTACTGTTATTTCTTCTGGTAGTACAATTCACGGTCAAGAAGTTGACTTACAATTAAAAGCTATTGACGGAAATGATAACGTGTCTTAAGAAAAGGTCTGTTCAGTAAAGAAGCTTTCAATTTCAGCTCGATCTGCCGCAGAAAATGTAAATATAAGAAAATTGTCATATTTAGCCGATATACAGATACCCTCTACTGATTTAACCGAGGTCATGTTTTTAATTGGTACAGATTTACCTAACGCTCACATTCCGCTATAAGTAAGGTCCGGTAACGAAAGCCAACCATATGCAATTCGCGCATGGACTATTCGTAGAAGATACGCATGCGTCAAATGTTATAAATGTACATTTCGAGGAGGCAAGAGATGTTTTGTTGCAGCGACAATTAGAACGGATGTGGACCTCTGATTTTGATGATAGAGCACGAGAAGACAAGAATGGCTTGTCTATAGAGGATAAAGAGGCTATGAAAATGATGGAATCATCTTAAACGCAGGAAGATGGCCATTACAAACTTGGACTACCTTGGCGCGATAGAGAGACCACGCTACCAAATAACATGGTTCTTGCACATGCTCGCTTACAACAGTTGAAACGCAAACTGTCAAGTAATGAGATGTTACACAAAATGTATACGACAACTGTCAATGATTACATAGAACTAGGGATATCTGAGACTGATGCTGAAATTAAGGAGGAGATAGCTATACATGCTACAACCAATAATGCCATCGACAATTTGTTAGGATACTTCTCCGACTGGATAAAACTCAGACGAGCTATTGCATGGTTTAGGAGATTTAAGATGTATTGCAGAAATCGTTACCTTGGGCATCATTTGCAGTGTAACAGTTGTAATCTTAATGTAACAGAACTGCGGGAGGCTACCGATGAAATATAAGCACATGTACAAATGAGTTATTTTTCAGATGAAATAACAAACTTGAAGAAAGCAAAACCCGTGACAAAAAAGAAGTCGTATTGCTTCTCTTCTTTTGGTTAATGAACTTATCCGATCAAAAGGGCGCTAAAATTATGACTTAAGCGCTTGTCCCGTGAAACTGCCAAACAAACATCACGTGCACGTGCCTACGCTTATTATCCGTTATTATCACGAAGCCACGGGACACGTGGGAAAACAACAGGTGCTTGCAGCTTCTCGTGAAAAATATTGGATATTAAAAGGATCCAGTGCTGTGAAGACAGTTATCGATCGTTGCGTACCATGCAAACGACAACAGCAGATGGCACCCCTACTCGAGGAACAGATGACTGCAGACAAACCTCCTTTTACCTTTGTCGGAGTTGACTACTTTGGTCCATTAAACGTTAAACTTGGACGGTCAGTTGTCAAGAGATATGGATGCCTCTTTACGTGCCTTACAACAAGAGCGGTTCATATAGAAATAGCACACCGTTTAAATACGGATTCTTTTATTTCAGCCTTTCAACGTACGCTTTACAAGTAGACGAGGCATTCCCGAAAAGGTCTATAGTGATAATGGAACAAATTACGTTGGCGGTGAAATCGAACTTCGAAAAAACATTGAACAATGGAATAAAGCAATTATATCAAATTATATGCTACACAAGGACATTATTTGGACATTTAATCCACCATATGCAAGTCACCGCGGTGGTGCATGGGAACGAATGATTCGTTCAACGAGGAACATTTTTAAAGCACTAATCAATCAACAACTACTTAGCGATGAACAATTTCTGACATTTATGGCCGACACTGAGCGTTTTATGAATGATAGACCGATAACAGTAATAAGTGACGATTGTCATGATTTACCAGTTTTAACGCCAAATATGCCATCATTGATGAAGAGCAACACGTCAACACCGCAAGGTGTGTTTGACAAAAAGGATATATATGCAAAATGATGGTGGAAACAAATACAACACCTAGCGAATGAATTCTGGAAATGTTGCTTGAGGGAATACTTTCCTACCCTATAGCAAAGAAACAAATAGCGGAGGGAACAACGAGACGTTGAAGTAGACGATATTGTTTTAGTTGCTGATAAACGTATACAGAGAGGACAATGACCTTTAGGTAGAATAGTCGAGGTCACAAGGAGCCGTGATGGTCATATCTGTAGCTGTGTGGTCAAAACTAGTCAATCACAGATTTTGAGACCTATAAACAAACTATCCTGACTTGAGTGTTCTAAATAGATCTATTTTTTATTAGTGACAAGTTTGTATTACATTTTTCAAACTGTATTAAGACATTATATGGTAATTTCATTGTGGGGAGTGTAAGATTTGAAATATTCAAATTTTAAATATAAGTTAATTATTAATTAATTGTTTAACTAACGTATACATTTATTCTTGTAAGAATACGAAACACAGTTCTTACTATTTATTTATGAAAGTGCTAATGTAACGTTGCGCTCTTTTGAATAACACATTTTCCCGTTTCTGTTTTATGACGTTACGCCTTTGACGTGCGCTTCGTCGTCTAGACTTTATTTGATTACTTACGGATGCACATTGTTTTTTATTAGACAGATTATAGTTGGTAAGAAACTTTTTATGTATACTATCTTTTTATTACTGTAACATTAAAACTTATTTAAAGAGAGAAAACATTGTATACTATTTATTAGAAATATGCGTAACTTTTAATTATTATTTTAAACGTAATTTAACTTATGAGAGAACTTATGATTCATGAATGAAATAGTTTTATTGTTTGTTTAGTTTAATGTGAACACTTAACCTATGATGGTTTGCTTTTTTTAAATTGTTTTTTTTTTTATGGAGAGTTGTCTCATTGGCACTCACAGCACATCTTCCTATATCTACTTAAACATGTATCTTATTATAATTTATGTATTTTTACTTATGTGAAATTATTCTTTATTTGTAGAGAATCGAATGTTAGCGACCATATGATATTATATGTGAATAAAAAATAGATACATGGTGCAAACTCGCATACTCATCTCTTTGCCCTTAAGTTAACCGATGTGATTCGTACAATTCACACATATACATGTGACTTATACAATCGGCATCACTATCGGATTTGATCATAATAATTACGTGGAGAACAAAGGGCCTGATCCTTTTTAAAAGTCATTTAAAACATTGAACTTGATGGGTGTTTGTACGTATAGTGATGGTGCGGTCGGGGTTTCGAATTTAAAAGAATATTTTCTCTTCTTAAGAGAAAGTTGTACTTGAATATTTTTGAAGTTTATACTCGCATCAGAGGTTAATAGCGATCAAAATAACCATAGATTTATATGCTCCCATACACACAAATGTGTACTCTAACATAACACTTTGCATATACAGAGGTATCTATTGTGTCTCACAACCACTTAAATACAAAACAAAATGTCCTTTCGTACATGGCGTGACTCGGTCTTATCACATCTCTATATTGTGTTTTCGTGCTATGATCATTTGTCGTATTCTTGTTTTTAATTTTTGCTTAATTTCTTTGTCTATAGAGTGTCTACAGGCTATGTGTTTCCTTCTTTGTTGATACAATTGTTTGTTTCTATAGTGATTGATATAAAATTACGATCCGACTGTTCTACCCCAAATTTTGACATTTTGACATATTATGTCTCTTTGTTTTGTTCTCACATTGTTGTTGATTAACGGCATTTTACGCTAATGTCATTAAAGTTAAAGATTCAACTTGCTATAAACAAGGCTTAATCCATCATTTTCCGCATACGGAAATGCCTGTACCATTCAGGATTAAGACAGTTGTTTTCCACTCTGTTCTAATGTACGAACTTTGCCATTTGTAATCCCATTTTGAATTTTCCTTTTTTTTTTTTGTATGTTTTTTTGTTTTTACTGTTCATTACAAACGTGTCTGAACTTTTGGCATGAAAAAAAAATCACACAATTCATTTGTTAAAAATTGACATTAATTATTAGTTCGTTGAAGAGTTCAATTTACTTCACTAATATTGATTAAATGTATGTATGGCGTATATTTGGTACACATATGTTACGTTGTAAACTAATATACAATGTTTGATAGTAATCAAAACAATTACAATTTGTCAGCAGAACACAGAGCGGCACACTGTAGAATTCTATCGTACCATTAGAAGACCATACCAACTGGTCTTGTTATATAATGGCAAGACGATTTACGTTTACAACGGTTTTAATATTTGTAGCTTGTCTTGCATTTGTAATTGGTAAGGAATTTAATATAATTTCTAATAATATATATTATGCATATTATAGATATAAGAAGTCAACATTGTTTCTAAAAAGCAGGATATTGAATTTAAGGCAAACGGAGACAAGTCAACTTATTAGGATATAAAAAGATTCATGTTTTAAACAGAAACGGATTACGAAGCTTTTCTGTTATGATTTTATAAAAAAAATTTAAAGGAATTCAAAAAAAATAAATTGTGAAGGGTGAAATTTTTTAAATTCCGATTTTGCTCTTTAACAAATTTGTTTTAATTATTACCACGGTTTCATCCGAGTTTTTAAAAACTTTGTTACTTCGATTTCTTGGAATGTCAAATTGAATGTGTATTTATTTCATGTGGAGGTTTAAAATTGGTAGGTTGTTAAACAGAATTTGTTGGACTTTCAACAAATAAAATTGTATAAAGGTATTGTTGAAAGATCGGTTATTATAAGGAATCTCGAGATGATATAATAATAATATTTCTGTTCAAACACGTGCTTTTTTTTTTACTCTTTCGTCAGGTTGTCTCTTTACTACGCTACGTTCACTTTAACCACTGCCATCAACTCCTAACGCTAGCGTAGGTTTTTTTCAACATTCTTGAAAAACATTTAAATATGTCTAATTTTTTAGATAATGGTTAGAAATCATAATACATAAGATAAGATACGCCGAATCAATTTATAACGCAGGCATTCAAAAACATGTTTCGAACCTTGCAATAAGTTTAAGATGAATGACCTTTAGTACCGTTTTCACCTTTGTTGAACTGATTTTTTTAATGTCGATCATTTTACAGCTGTACTATCAGCGGATTAGTTTGAATAATTTACAAATAATATCTGACAAATTTGTCTAAAGAAATCTAACAAATCCGTCACTGATTCAATTATTATTATTAATGTTATGTTTGGTCGTAAAATAATATGAAGTCAGAACTAAAGATCTGTTTTGTTTATTATACTTTATCATGATCATTTTATTCACTAAGCAAAATTGTATCCAGTTCTACACTTTACAACAATTACTCATTGATATAGAAAAGTCATTATGAAGACAAGAAATTAATGAATAGTATTATTTATTCAGATACCCTTTCAATCAAAGGTTTATATTACTTTCACTCAAAATGTTACCGTCTTCTCAAAATTCAAATTAACACAGATTTAAAGTACAATGAGTTAAACGAAAAGGCACAGGCGTCCATTACACCGGATTGTGTTGTCGCCGCCTTATTGTTTACATTGGTACAAAAAGTAGTTCGGTAAACGTCATCTATCGAAAAATAAACAACGTAAACATGTACCACCGGAAGTCCTCTCGACCAGTCATATACATGTATTCCAAAATAGGCAAATCATAAAAGAATTATTTTTGTAAATTGACTTACGGAAATTAATTGCTTTCCCCCTAAAAAGCCCTATAATTCTTATATGATTTCCCCCAAAACAGCCCTATAATTTCACATGAAAATAAACTCATTTGAAATACTCAGCAGATGTATACAACAATAAGTGTTGTGAAGACGTGGTCGATGACGTCGCATCAATGCAACTGTGAATGCGTAGATTGTAGTTTCTTTCACTTTCTTCTTTAATTTTGCAAAATATCCCATTGTCAATGTTATTAAAAGATAACTAATCAATGAATTCAAATATTGAATCAACCTTGACCACACAACATAGATAATTTACTCATGTGCATCTCGTTTTCGTGAATAATTGTGTTGTTCAGTCACTCGGTGAATATATTTCTCTTTTTGAATTCTTGATTACTTATTCTATAAATAATTATAAATATCTATATTCTATCTATACTGTTTCTTATTCCAGCACATAGCTCTTACCGGACTAAATCAAAACCAACAAGTTATAGACTAAAGAAACAAGGTTTAACACGAACATATGGACATTCTTCGAAACAAACACAGTATAGATCAAACAAATCAAGAATAAGGCATAGTAATCGATGTTCTTCGAAACAAACGAGTCGCAGATCGAGATATAGATCAAAGAAGCAAGAAATGAAACCTTCGTATTCAGCTTCAGCTAAAAACACAAGATACAGACGTAGAAAACTGGTCACAAAAAAGAAGTATTCGAGTTATAGATCAAATAAACTGGTAACAAAAAAGAAGTATTCGAGTTATAGATCAAATAAACTGGTAACAAAAAAGAAGTATTCGAGTTATAGATCAAATAAACTGGTAACAAAACGAAAAACCCATGCTCCTGTGAAACATACAGGTTATGTTTCAAAAAAGCCAGAGATAAAACAGATATATTCAGCTCCATTGAAGAACAGAATAAAGGAACCGGAAACAAAACAGACGTTTCCAGATACTCAAAAACAAAGTTTCAGTGATGCCAAAGATCGTAAGTAGATTACTTGTTTGTAGAAAAACACCTGTCTCACTTTATTGAAAAAGCCCTTAATGCTGACTGGGAAAGTATGAATTTGAACCATGGAATGAAAAATAAATTTCTAAGATATATGTGTTTGTTCACGTTATGCATACATGTTATTGTGTTATGCGTTTTTCGTTGACTAAAAATAAGACTCGGTTATGAGACATCATAATTTTTGGCGTAATTTGTATGTGTCAAACAATTGTACTTTTTCATTATCATTGTTTAGAATGTCTAGAATTAACCCTCCGAATTGGTATAATATAGATATTTTCTATCAAATATATTTATTTTAGATACACGCATATAGTGTCACAAGTTCTTTGTTAAGTTTCGAACACATATTATAAACACTTTTTTAATCAGGGAACACCTAGTAACTTATGTTGAGTTACTTATTCAGATAATATTTTGGAAAAAAAGGCTAAACACGAATATGTTCAACATTACATGTAAATTCAATTGAATTTAATGTTCTGTCTGCTATCTTATATATGCACAGAAGACTATACATCAACTTTATTTGGAAAACCTAATTTTGGCTTGTAATAAGGACTTACTAAAATAGTGGTATATAAATCAAAATTTGTTTTGATACCATGCAATTAAAAAAAATCCTGAACAATCCTCGAAAGACACAAATTATCAGCTTGATAGACTGGTGTATAGTTTTCTCTTTGCTGACGTCTTTTTTTTCCGTCCTTGAATGCATGTGTCAATTTCTGTAATGAATATCACACTATAACATATAAGTGTTCTTAAATAAATCAATGATCCATGATCTTTGGTGAGATCCATTACATGTATACACGAGAGCAAGATTAATATGCTTCAATGAGAGAAAGCAAATGCAATTATGATATGCAAAGATTAAAAGTTGAAAAGTCATTCTTCCTAGATTGGATTAATGATTGGAGACAGCAGAAGTCATTTCCGAAATGAGATCTATGATACAAAGTAGAGAAGATATTTTCGTCTTAGATGATACAAATTATACAATGAATTATTGGTAACTTTCTTTGCTTAGATCAATGATTAAATAAAGCAAAGGTGTGTTTCTGTCAAAGCAATGAAGAAATGTAATGTACCGAGTTGATATCATGATACTATAAAGTAACGGTTATTTTCTTTTCTGAGATCAATGATTCACGAAAAAAAAGTAGTATTCTGAGATGAAACCAATAATACATTAATGAAAAGTAACTTTTCGAGATGAGATCAATGGTTTTACGAATATAAAGTCATTTGGCGATTTAAAACAAAAGAGACATGATCATTTTCTAAATGAGGTACACCAATAATACTTGAAAACTAAGGCACATTTCGTTTTTGATGTGTTTTGTTATTTGATTTTGCCATGTGATTATGGACTTTCCGATTAGATTTTCCTCTAAGTTCAGTATTTTTGTGATTTTACTTTTTCCTTGGTGATCTTGGAGATATAGTTAAGCTAGCTTAAGGTAAGAGATAAGATCAATGATTCAAGATTTCAGACAAAGTTCTTTGTGGTGATCAATTACCTACGGAATGTGATTTATAGATTAATAATATAAGGACGAGGCGATAATTTTCCTTAAGGTGATCAATGTTACAAGAAAACAGGCAATTTTTGTGGAGATGAATGATGCAAGATAGAAAGGCATTTTTTCTTTGATGGTAGAAAGCAATAATAATTTCTTTGTCTTAGATCGATAGTTCAAGAAAGCAAAGGTAGTATTTCGAGATGATATTAATGAAAAGAGAATAATAAAAACAGTATCTCGGTTGATATCAATAAGTAAAGAAATCAGAGGTAACATTCTTTGCGGTGATCACTTATTCAAGGAAATAGATAAAATATCCCGTTTAGGAAATTTTTTAAGAAGATATCAAAAATACTCATAAAAAACAAACACATGCTAAGGTATTATTTAGAATGATAGCAATCAAGCAAACAGTTTTGACAAAGATGCTATGCGTTAATATCATAAACACAAAGCTCATTATTAAGGGAAATAGTTTACATTGCAATAGATCCACTGTATTTTAAAAAAATTTCACAAGCAGGAAACTTCTGTGATACGGAACACGTGTGAAATTTCTTGCAAAGTTGGTAATAGTTTACTACATCTGAACAATGTTTCATGCGTCGACGAAATATTTCCTCATACAATATTAAGAAACAAAATGAAAACGCCTTATTTCGAAACACTGATAATTGTAGACTTGCTTTAAAAAAATAGAATAACATGTCTTTGATAGAAAAAAATCATGGCATTGCAACTTTTTTTCTTCCAGTACAACAGGGACTTACACGACTGGATGGTATGTATCAATACTCGTATACATCAGATGAAATCTTGTTAAAATTCATCGTATATGCTTATAACGGACTCATTAACCATTTGAAAAAGAAATTTTGAGTTGAAGTACCAAATAACATGATCAAATGCTTCACATACTGTAATACATTTGAACAATGATAAGCGAAACATATATTTTGAATTCCTGCAACTTTATCATAGCTGGTCTGTTCAATTTACCAAAAAAAAACAACGTTTTCTCCGTATTGATGAATGGGGTAAAATTTGTAATGATCGAAAAAAATATTGGGTATTTTTCTTCAATAATTATGTTTTGCCAAAGTCTACCTACAAGAATACAAAACATGCATACCTTGTTGAACATTTAAATTAGTCACTGTATTATGATATTCGGTCTTATCTGAATTACAGGACCATCAGAACCTGCTGGTATGTATAACTATTCCTGTTTGTCAATTTCGCTATGTTTGCACAGTATAGTATATGCTTCCAATGCACATATCAAATCATTCGTTGATTGAACAAATTACTTTCATTACTTTTTAAAATTCGAATCATTATTTAAAAAATAGAATGTTGATTTTATTTTTTCCCTTATTTTCAGGACAACAAGGACCTAAAGAAGATGATGGTATGTATTGACATTCGTAAATATCAATTGCATTTTGTTTCTATATATCTAAGATACTTGCTAAGTCACACAAATGCATTCTAGTTACAATTAATCGTATTTGCTCACAAGGCACAAATAAATCATTAAAAAAAATGAATACGTTTTATCAACATTTTGATCAAACTTTTCATTCACTTAAAACAAAAATAATCATTTAAAGAATTGTTTTTAACAACCCCACCAATAACACTGTAGCTTGTCTGTTGAGTTTGCAAATAACGCATACTGTGAATTCGTCTAATTTTCAAGGGTACACACTTTCGTTATTGATGTCACATTGTGTTTTCGTGGATATTTAATATAGTGGTTTTATCAACGTTGATACACAACCCTTCCTAATGTGTATTTCTTTGAACGATAAAATTCGTTGTTCACAATTTCCCGCAAAATCAACCATCCCATTCCTATGAATACAAATGAATCAATAGAAGTTATCTGACATATTTGCAGAAAATAAGAATATGATACCTGTCAAACCACTATAACAAGTAAAAGTTAAAGATCTATTTAAACAGATTGTTTTATAGTATTGTAATTATACTGTCATATCTTATCTTACTTTCAGGAGCAGACAGAGCCGCTGGTATGTATCATCTTCCATCCATGCCAATTGCAGCCTGTTTGCACTGTGTCGGTTATGCTTGCAAATAAACATTTATTTTTTCTGTGGTTAAAGAATTTACTTGCGATTATATTTCAACATCATTGTTATAATAACTAACCTTTTGAAACATGGCGTACAAATCATCTCTTTAATTCCTTAGATATCATTTTAGGATAATTGTTCAATTTTCAAGCGCATACAAACATTTGTTAATTGAAGTCATAATATATTTTCGTGGATATTTAAAATAGTGATTTTGACAACGTTTTGTATACAAGCCTGAAACATGTGTATTTCTTTGAACAATAAAATTCGCCGTTCACGTATACCCTCGAAAGCAACCATATCATCCTTGCAAGTACAAATGATACAATAGAAGATACTTAATATCTGAAATGTTGAAAGAATAGAATAATATGACACTTGTCGGCCACTTATACAAGTACAAAGATAGTTTTTATATTATTGTACTTTTTCTATCTTATTTTCCTTCACTTTCAGGTTCAAACGGAGCCGATGGTATGTATCAACTTTTGTGTGTATGCCAATTGCAACCTGTTTGCACAGTATCTATTATGCTTGCAAATACACATTTAAGTTTTCTTTGGTTGAACAAACTACTTGCAATCATATGTAAACATAATCATTACAAACCTTTTAAAACATTGCTTTCAAATCACCCGTTTAAATCTTTAGATAAGATTTTTTAATAGCTGTTTACGTATTTTGAAGACGCATACAAATGTTTATATACACGACGATTATGGTACACATTTTACAACTTTAATTCATACCAATGTTAGGTTCTTGAAAATAAAATTTCTATTAAAAGTATTATAAGGATGACATTATATCATCTCTGACTTGCAGGAAGACCAGGACCTCAAGGACCCGACGGACCTCAAGGACCCGAAGGACCTCAAGGACCTGAAGTAAAGACTGGTATGTATCAACATTCGTGTAAATCAAATGCATTCTAGTTACAATTAATCGTATTTGCTCACAAGGCACAAATAAATCATTTAAAAATGAATACGTTTTATCAACATTTTGATCAAACTTTTCATTCACTTAAAACAAAAATAATCATTTAAAGAATTGTTTTTAACAACCCCACCAATAACACTGTAGCTTGTCTGTTGAGTTTGCAAATAACGCATACTGTGAATTCGTCTAATTTTCAAGGGTACACACTTTCGTTATTGATGTCACATTGTGTTTTCGTGGATATTTAATATAGTGGTTTTATCAACGTTGATACACAACCCTTACTAATGTGTATTTCTTTGAACGATAAAATTCGTTGTTCACAATTTCCCGCGAAATCAACCATCCCATTCCTATGAATACAAATGAATCAATAGAAGATAGGTATCTGAAATATTGGCAGAAAATAAGAATATGATACCTGTCAAACCACTATAACAAGTAAAAGTTAAAGATCTATTTAAACAGATTGTTTTATAGTATTGTAATTATACTGTCATATCTTATCATCTTACTTTCAGGAGCAGACGGAGCCGCTGGTAGGTATCATCTTCCCTCCATGCCATTTGCAGCCTGTTTGCACTGTGTCGGTTATGCTTGCAAATAAACATTTAACTTTTCTGTGGTTTAAGAATTTACTTGCAATTATATTTCAACATCATTGTTATAATAACTAACCTTTTGAAACATGGCGTACAAATCATCTCTTTAATTCCTTAGATATCATTTTAGGTTAATTGTTCAATTTTCAAGCCGCATACAAACATTTGTTAATTGAAGTCATAATATATTTTCGTGGATATTTAAAATAGTGATTTTTACAACGTTTTGTATACAAGCCTGAAACATGTGTATTTCTTTGAACAACAAAATTCGCCGTTCACGTATACCCTCGAAATCAACCATACCATCCTTGCAAGTACAAACAATACAATAGAAGATATTTATCTGAAATGTTGAAAGAATAGAATAATATGATACTTGTCGGCCACTTATACAATTACAAAGATAGTTTTTATATTATTGTACTTTTGCTATCTTATTTTCCTTCACTTTCAGGTTCAAACGGAGCCGATGGTATGTATCAACTTTTGTGTGTATGACAATTGCAACCTGTTTGCACGGTATCTATTATGCTTGCAAATACACATTTAAGTTTTCTTTGGTTGAACAAACTATTTGCAATTATATGTAAACATTATAATCATTACAAACCTTTTAAAACATTGCTTTTGAAATCACCGTTTTAAATCTTTAGATAACATTTTTTAATAGCTGTTCACGTATTTTCAAGACGCATACAAATGTTTATATACACGACGATTATGGTACACATTTTACAACTTTAATTCATACCAATGTTAGGTTCTTGAAAATAAAATTTCTATTAAAAGTATTATAAGGATGACGTTATATCATCTCTGACTTGCAGGAGGACCAGGACCTCAAGGACCCGACGGACCTCAAGGACCCGAAGGACCTCAAGGACCTGAAGGAAAGGCTGGTATGTATCAACATTCGTGTAAATCAAATGCATTTTAGTTACAATTAATCGTATTTGCCCACAAGGCACAAATAAATGATTTAAAAATGGATACGTTTTATCAACATTTTGATCAAACTTTTCATTCATTTAAAACAAAAATAATCATTTAAAGAATTGTTTTTAACAACCCCACCAATAACACTGTAGCTTGTCTGTTGAGTTTGCAAATAACGCATACTGTGAATTCGTCTAATTTTCAAGGGTACACACTTTCGTTATTGATGTCACATTGTGTTTTTGTGGATATTTAATATAGTGGTTTTATCAACGTTGATAAACAACCCTTACTAATGTGTATTTCTTTGAACGATAAAATTCGTTGTTCACAATTTCCCGCGAAATCAACCATCCCATTCCTATGAATACAAATGAATCAATAGAAGATAGTTATCTGAAATATTGGCAGAAAATAAGAATATGATACCTGTCAAACCACTATAACAAGTAAACGTTAAAGATCTATTTAAACAGATTGTTTTATAGTATTGTAATTATACTGTCATATCTTATCATCTTACTTTCAGGAGCAGACGGAGCCGCTGGTATGTATCATCTTCCGTCCATGCCAATTGCAGCCTGTTTGCACTGTGTCGGTTATGCTTGCAAATAAACATTTAACTTTTCTGTGGTTAAAGAATTTACTTACAATTAAAAACCAATTGTTCAGAGAACAATTGAAGGTCTTTCCACCAATAAGGATCTATTTTGATATGAAAATATTAAAATTCAGTTGAAAATGTCAGTTCCTATGGCTTAATGATGTATAAATATGAATTTTGGGCAAAGGTCAAAATCTAGAACGTCAAATTTTCTGATGACCTTGACCTATATTTCAAGGTCATAAACCAGGGACCCCAAATAAAAAGACCCTAGGTCTGTAATATGTATAGTTAATGAGTTATATCACTTTATGTTTAATTCTAAATATAGGAGGGGCAAAAACTCCTATTTTATGTCTACACACCCTTTTAACCAAAATATATAAGTTACGACATGTCGCAACTAACAATTTAGTAAAAATAATTTGTCGGTATCTTATAAGGTTAATGAAAATTAGTGAAAATAGGCCAAAATCAAAATTTAGAATATGACCTTGACCTTTGACTTTTACCTAATTTTCATTTTTTTGGACCAATGATCTCAAAACAAAAGACCCTAGGTCTCTATCACTTATGGTTTTCCAGTTTAAAATACATTTCAAAATTTCAAATACAAAAGGGGAACTAACTCTCATATGGAGTCTCTATATGGCTTCGGTCAAAATAAAACAGAACATCCTGAGGATGTAACGAGCAATTTGGTAAAATATATTTGTCGTAATATTTTATGGTTGCGAAGGAGTAGTGGCCACAAGTAAAACAGTGTTTGGGGAGATAACTCTTACAACGTAAAGTATTTGGTTACGCAGTGGTCATTTTTAAAAGTGCATACGCTTTACGATATCATATTCCAAATATCTAAGCGACATCTTTTGAAACATCAATACTATGCAAGAAAAGAATTAGGCGGAAGAATAAAAAAAAAATAATAATAATTAAAAACCAATTGTTCAGAGAACAATTGTAGGTCTTTCAACTAGTAAAGATCTATTTTGATATTGAAATATGAAAAATCAGTTTAAAATATCAGTTCCTTTGGCTTTATGATGTATTTATATGAATTTAAAGCAAAGGTCAAAATCTAGAACGTCGTATTAACCTATGACCTTGACCTCAATTTCAAGGTCACAAAACCAAGGACCTTAAATCAAAAGACCCTAGGTCTTTAATATGTTTGGTTAATGAGTAGTACCACTTTACGCACAATTCTAAATGTAAGATGGACAAAAACTCCCATTTCTTGTATGCACACCCTTTCAACCAAAATATACAAGTAAGGACATGTCGCAACTAACAATTTATGAAAAATTATTTGTCAATATGTCATACGGTATTTGAAAAGAAGTGAAAATAAGCCAAAATCAAAATTTAGAATATGACCTTGACCTTTGACCTTGACCTCATTTTCATTTTTTGGGACCAAGGACCTCAAATCTGAAGACCCTAGGTCTCTATCACTTATGGTTTACCAGTTAGAAATGGATATCGCTTAATTAAATGGAAAAGGGGGAATAACTCTCATATGGAGTCTCCGTAAAGCTTCGGTCCAAATGAATATCCTAATCCTGAAGATGTAACGAGCAATTTGGTAAAATAAATTTGTCGCAATCTTTAACGGTTGCGAAGGAGTAGTGGCCACAAGAAAAACAGTGTTTGGGGAGATAACTCTTACAATGTAAAGTATTTTGTTACGCAGTTGTAAATTTTTAAAGCGTATAAACTATACGATACCATATTCCAAATATCTAAGCGACATCTTTTGAAACATCAATAATACGCAAGAAAAAAAATTAGGCGGAAGAAAAAAAAAAAAAAATAATAATAATAATCAGAACAAATTCAATAGGTCTTTCCACGGAAAGGTGGAAAGACCTAATAATAATAATCAGAACAAATACAATAGGTCTTTCAACAGAAAGGTTGAAAGACCTAATAATCAGAACAAACCCTATAGGTCTTTCAACTGAAAGGTTGAAAGACCTAATAATAATAATAATCAGAACAAAACCTATAGGTCTTTCCACGGAAAGGTGGAAAGACCTAATAATAATCAGAACAAAACCTATAGGTCTTTCCACGGAAAAGTGGAAAGACCTAATAATCAGAAGAAATCCAATAGGTCTTTCCACGGAAAGGTGGAAAGACCTAATTAAATTTCAACATCATTGTTATAATAACAAACCTTTTGAAACATGGCGTAAAAATCATCTCTTTAATTCCATAGATATCATGTTAGGATAATTGTTCAATTTTCAAGCCGCATACAAACATTTGTTAACTGAAGTCATAATATATTTTCGTGGATATTTAAAATACGTTTTGTATACAAGCCACTTATACAAGTACAAATATAGTTTTTATATTATTGTACTTTTGCTATCTTATTTTCCTTCACTTTCAGGTTCAAACGGAGCCGATGGTATGTATCAACTTTTGTGTGTATGCCAATTGCAACCTGTTTGCACAGTATCTATTATGCTTGCAAATGCACATTTAAGTTTTCTGTGGTTTAACAAACTATTTGCAATTATATGTAAACATTATAATCATTACAAACCTTTTAAAACATTGCTTTCAAATCACCCGTTTAAATCTTTAGATAACATTTTTTAATAGCTGTTCACGTATTTTCAAGACGCATACAAATGTTTATATACACGACGATTATGGTACACATTTTACAACTTTAATTCATACCAATGTTAGGTTCTTGAAAATAAAATTTCTATTAAAAGTATTATAAGGATGACATTATATCCTCTCTGACTTGCAGGAGGACCAGGACCTCAAGGACCCGACGGACCTCAAGGACCTGAAGGAAAGGCTGGTATGTATCAACATTCGTGTAAATCAAATGCATTCTAGTTACAATTAATCGTATTTGCTCACAAGGCACAAATAAATCATTTAAAAAATGAATACGTTTTATCAACATTTTGATCAAACTTTTCATTCACTTAAAACAAAAATAATCATTTAAAGAATTGTTTTTAACAACCCCACCAATAACAGTGTAGCTTGTCTGTTGAGTTTGCAAATAACGCATACTGTGAATTCGTCTAATTGTCAAGGGTACACACTTTCGTTATTGATGTCACATTGTGTTTTCGTGGATATTTAATATAGTGGTTTTATCAACGTTGATACACAACCCTTACTAATGTGTATTTCTTTGAACGATAAAATTCGTTGTTCACAATTTCCCGCGAAATCAACCATCCCATTCCTATGAATACAAATGAATCAATAGAAGATAGTTATCTGAAATATTGGCAGAAAATAACAATATGATACCTGTCAAACCACTATAACAAGTAAAAGTTAAAGATCTATTTAAACAGATTGTTTTATAGTATTGTAATTATACTGTCATATCTTATCATCTTACTTTCAGGAGCAGACGGAGCCGCTGGTATGTATCATCTTCCGTCCATGCCAATTGCAGCCTGTTTGCACTGTGGCGTCTATGCTTGCAAATAAACATTTAACTTTTCTGTGGTTAAAGAATTTACTTGCAATTATATTTCAACATCATTGTTATTATAACTAACCTTTAGAAACATGGCGTACAAATCATCTCTTTAATTCCTTAGATATCATTTTAGGATAATTGTTCAATTTTAAAGCCACATACAAACATTTGTTAATTGAAGTCATAATATATTTTCGTGGATATTTAAAATAGTGATTTTGACAACGTTTTGTATACAAGCCTGAAACATGTGTATTTCTTTGAACAATAAAATTCGCGGTTCACGTATACCCTCGAAATCAACCATACCATCCTTGCAAGTACAAATGATACAATAGAAGATAGTTATCTGAAATGTTGAAAGAATAGAATAATATGATACTTGTCGGCCACTTATACAAGTACAAAGATAGTTTTTATATTATTGTACTTTTGCTATCTTATTTTCCTTCACTTTCAGGTTCAAACGGAGCTGATGGTATGTATCAACTTTTGTGTGTATGCCAATTGCAACCTGTTTGCACAGTATCTATTATGCTTGCAAATACACATTTAAGTTTTCTTTGGTTTAACAAACTATTTGCAATTATATGTAAACATTATAATCATTACAAACCTTTTAAAACATTGCTTTCAAATCACCCGTTTAAATCTTTAGATAAGATTTTTTAATAGCTGTTCACGTATTTTCAAGACGCATACAAATGTTTATATACACGACGATTATGGTACACATTTTACAACTTTAATTTATACCAATGTTAGGTTCTTGAAAATAAAATTTCTATTAAAAGTATTATAAGGATGACATTATATCCTCTCTGACTTGCAGGAGGACCAGGACCTCAAGGACCCGACGGACCTCAAGGACCTGAAGGGAAGGCTGGTATGTATCAACATTCGTGTAAATCAAATGCATTCTAGTTACAATTAATCGTATTTGCTCACAAGGCACAAATAAATCATTTAAAAATGAATACGTTTTATCAACATTTTGATCAAACTTTTCATTCACTTAAAACAAAAATAATCATTTAAAGAATTGTTTTTAACAACCCCACCAATAACACTGTAGCTTGTCTGTTGAGTTTGCAAATAACGCATACTGTGAATTCGTCTAATTTTCAAGGGTACACACTTTCGTTATTGATGTCACATTGTGTTTTCGTGGATATTTAATATAGTGGTTTCATCAACGTTGATACACAACCCTTACTAATGTGTATTTCTTTGAACGATAAAATTCGTTGTTCACAATTTCCCGCGAAATCAACCATCCCATTCCTATGAATACAAATGAATCAATAGAAGATAGTTATCTGAAATATTGGCAGAAAATAAGAATGTGATACCTGTCAAACCACTATAACAAATAAAAGTTAAAGATCTATTTTAAACAGATTGTTTTATAGTATTGTAAGTATACTGTCATATCTTATCATCTTACTTTCAGGAGCAGACGGAGCCGCTGGTATGTATCATCTTCCGTCCATGTCAATTGCAGCCTGTTTGCACTGTGTCGGTTATGCTTGCAAATAAACATTTAACTTTTCTGTGGTTAAAGAATTTACTTGCAATTATATTTCAACATCATTGTTATGATAACTAACCTTTTGAAACATGGCGTACAAATCATCTCTTTAATTCCTTAGATATCATTTTAGGATAATTGTTCAATTTTCAAGCCGCATACAAACATTTGTTAATTGAAGTCATAATATATTTTCGTGGATATTTAAAATAGTGATTTTGACAACGTTTTGTATACAAGCCTGAAACATGTGTATTTCTTTGAACAATAAAATTCGCGGTTCACGTATTCCCTCGAAATCAACCATACCATCCTTGCAAGTACAAATGATACAATAGAAGATAGTTATCTGAAATGTTGAAAGAATAGAATAATATGATACTTGTCGGCCACTTATACAAGTACAAAGATAGTTTTTATATTATTGTACTTTTGCTATCTTATTTTCCTTCACTTTCAGGTTCAAACGGAAACGATGGTATGTATCAACTTTTGTGTATTCCAATTGCAACCTGTTTGCACAGTATCTATTATGCTTGCAAATACACATTTAAGTTTTCTTTGGTTGAACAAAATACTTGCAATTATATGTAAACATTATAATCATTACAAACCTTTTAAAACATTGCTTTCAAATCACCCGTTTAAATCTTTAGATAACATTTTTTAATAGCTGTTCACGTATTTTCAAGACGCATACAAATGTTTATATACACGACGATTATGGTACACATTTTACAACTTTAATTCATACCAATGTTAGGTTCTTGAAAATAAAATTTCTATTAAAAGTATTATAAGGATGACATTACATCCTCTCTGACTTGCAGGAGGACCAGGACCTCAAGGACCCGAAGGACCTCAAGGACCTGAAGGAAAGGCTGGTATGTATCAACATTCGTGTAAATCAAATGCATTCTAGTTACAATTAATCGTGTTCGCTCACAAGGCACAAATAAATCATTTAAAAATAAATACGTTTTATCAACATTTTGATCAAACTTTTCATTCACTTAAAACAAAAATAATCATTTAAAGAATTGTTTTTAACAACCCCACCAATAACACTGTAGCTTGTCTGTTGAGTTTGCAAATAACGCATACTGTGAATTCGTCTAATTTTCAAGGGTACACACTTTCGTTATTGATGTCACATTGTGTTTTCGTGGATATTTAATATAGTGGTTTCATCAATGTTGATACACAACCCTTACTAATGTGTATTTCTTTGAACGATAAAATTCGTTGTTCACAATTTCCCGCGAAATCAACCATCCCATTCCTATGAATACAAATGAATCAATAGAAGATAGTTATCTGAAATATTGGCAGAAAATAAGAATGTGATACCTGTCAAACCACTATAACAAGTAAAAGTTAAAGATCTATTTTAAACAGATTGTTTTATAGTATTGTAAGTATACTGTCATATCTTATCATCTTACTTTCAGGAGCAGACGGAGCCGCTGGTATGTATCATCTTCCGTCCATGTCAATTGCAATCTGTTTGCACTGTGTCGGTTATGCTTGCAAATAAACATTTAACTTTTCTGTGGTTAAAGAATTTACTTGCAATTATATTTCAACATCATTGTTATAATAACTAACCTTTTGAAACATGGCGTACAAATCATCTCTTTAATTCCTTAGATATCATTTTAGGATAATTGTTCAATTTTCAAGCCGCATACAAACATTTGTTAATTGAAGTCATAATATATTTTCGTGGATATTTAAAATAGTGATTTTGACAACGTTTTGTATACAAGCCTGAAACATGTGTATTTCTTTGAACAATAAAATTCGCGGTTCACGTATTCCCTCGAAATCAACCATACCATCCTTGCAAGTACAAATGATACAATAGAAGATAGTTATCTGAAATATTGAAAGAATAGAATAATATGATACTTGTCGGCCACTTATACAAGTACAAAGATAGTTTTTATATTATTGTACTTTTGCTATCTTATTTTCCTTCACTTTCCGGTTCAAACGGAAACGATGGTATGTATCAACTTTTGTGTATGCCAATTGCAACCTGTTTGCACAGTATCTATTATGCTTGCAAATAATAAGTTTTCTTTGGTTGAACAAACTATTTGCAATTATATGTAAACATTATAATCATTACAAACCTTTTAAAACATTGCTTTCAAATCACCCGTTTAAATCTTTAGATAACATTTTTTAATAGCTGTTCACGTATTTTCAAGACGCATACAAATGTTTACATACACAACGATTATGGTACACATTTTATAAATTTAATTCATACCAATGTTAGGTTCTTGAAAATAAAATATATATTAAAAGTATTATAAGGATGACATTATATCATCTCTGACTTGCAGGGCGACCAGGACCTCAAGGACCAGACGGACCTCAAGGACCCGAAGGACCTCAAGGACCTGAAGGAAAGGCTGGTATGTATCAACATTCGTGTAAATCAAATGCATTCTAGTTACAATTAATCGTATTTGCTCACAAGGCACAAATAAATCATTTAAAGAATTGTTTTTAACAACCCCACCAATAACACTGTAACTTGTCTGTGGAGTTTGCAAATAACGCATACTGTGAATTCGTCTAATTTTCAAGGGTACACACTCTCGTTATTGATGTCACATTGTGTTTTCGTGGATATTTAATATAGTGGTTTTACCAACGTTGATAAACAACCCTTACTAATGTGTATTTCTTTGAACGATAAAATTCGTTGTTCACAATTTCCCGCAAAATCAACCATCCCATTCCTATGAATACAAATGAATCAATAGAAGATAGCTATCTGAAATATTGGCAGAAAATAACAATATGATACCTGTCAAACCACTATAACAAGTAAAAGTTAAAGATCTATTTAAACAGATTGTTTTATAGTATTGTAATTATACTGTCATATCTTATCATCTTACTTTCAGGAGCAGACGGAGCCGCTGGTATGTATCATCTTCCGTCCATGCCAATTGCAGCCTGTTTGCACTGTGGCGTCTATGCTTGCAAATAAACATTTAACTTTTCTGTGGTTAAAGAATTTACTTGCAATTATATTTCAACATCATTGTTATTATAACTAACCTTTAGAAACATGGCGTACAAATCATCTCTTTAATTCCTTAGATATCATTTTAGGATAATTGTTCAATTTTAAAGCCACATACAAACATTTGTTAATTGAAGTCATAATATATTTTCGTGGATATTTAAAATAGTGATTTTGACAACGTTTTGTATACAAGCCTGAAACATGTGTATTTCTTTGAACAATAAAATTCGCGGTTCACGTATACCCTCGAAATCAACCATACCATCCTTGCAAGTACAAATGATACAATAGAAGATAGTTATCTGAAATGTTGAAAGAATAGAATAATATGATACTTGTCGGCCACTTATACAAGTACAAAGATAGTTTTTATATTATTGTACTTTTGCTATCTTATTTTCCTTCACTTTCAGGTTCAAACGGAGCTGATGGTATGTATCAACTTTTGTGTGTATGCCAATTGCAACCTGTTTGCACAGTATCTATTATGCTTGCAAATACACATTTAAGTTTTCTTTGGTTTAACAAACTATTTGCAATTATATGTAAACATTATAATCATTACAAACCTTTTAAAACATTGCTTTCAAATCACCCGTTTAAATCTTTAGATAAGATTTTTTAATAGCTGTTCACGTATTTTCAAGACGCATACAAATGTTTATATACACGACGATTATGGTACACATTTTACAACTTTAATTTATACCAATGTTAGGTTCTTGAAAATAAAATTTCTATTAAAAGTATTATAAGGATGACATTATATCCTCTCTGACTTGCAGGAGGACCAGGACCTCAAGGACCCGACGGACCTCAAGGACCTGAAGGGAAGGCTGGTATGTATCAACATTCGTGTAAATCAAATGCATTCTAGTTACAATTAATCGTATTTGCTCACAAGGCACAAATAAATCATTTAAAAATGAATACGTTTTATCAACATTTTGATCAAACTTTTCATTCACTTAAAACAAAAATAATCATTTAAAGAATTGTTTTTAACAACCCCACCAATAACACTGTAGCTTGTCTGTTGAGTTTGCAAATAACGCATACTGTGAATTCGTCTAATTTTCAAGGGTACACACTTTCGTTATTGATGTCACATTGTGTTTTCGTGGATATTTAATATAGTGGTTTCATCAACGTTGATACACAACCCTTACTAATGTGTATTTCTTTGAACGATAAAATTCGTTGTTCACAATTTCCCGCGAAATCAACCATCCCATTCCTATGAATACAAATGAATCAATAGAAGATAGTTATCTGAAATATTGGCAGAAAATAAGAATGTGATACCTGTCAAACCACTATAACAAATAAAAGTTAAAGATCTATTTTAAACAGATTGTTTTATAGTATTGTAAGTATACTGTCATATCTTATCATCTTACTTTCAGGAGCAGACGGAGCCGCTGGTATGTATCATCTTCCGTCCATGTCAATTGCAGCCTGTTTGCACTGTGTCGGTTATGCTTGCAAATAAACATTTAACTTTTCTGTGGTTAAAGAATTTACTTGCAATTATATTTCAACATCATTGTTATGATAACTAACCTTTTGAAACATGGCGTACAAATCATCTCTTTAATTCCTTAGATATCATTTTAGGATAATTGTTCAATTTTCAAGCCGCATACAAACATTTGTTAATTGAAGTCATAATATATTTTCGTGGATATTTAAAATAGTGATTTTGACAACGTTTTGTATACAAGCCTGAAACATGTGTATTTCTTTGAACAATAAAATTCGCGGTTCACGTATTCCCTCGAAATCAACCATACCATCCTTGCAAGTACAAATGATACAATAGAAGATAGTTATCTGAAATGTTGAAAGAATAGAATAATATGATACTTGTCGGCCACTTATACAAGTACAAAGATAGTTTTTATATTATTGTACTTTTGCTATCTTATTTTCCTTCACTTTCAGGTTCAAACGGAAACGATGGTATGTATCAACTTTTGTGTATTCCAATTGCAACCTGTTTGCACAGTATCTATTATGCTTGCAAATACACATTTAAGTTTTCTGTGGTTTAACAAACTATTTGCAATTATATGTAAACATTATAATCATTACAAACCTTTTAAAACATTGCTTTCAAATCACCCGTTTAAATCTTTAGATAACATTTTTTAATAGCTGTTCACGTATTTTCAAGACGCATACAAATGTTTATATACACGACGATTATGGTACACATTTTACAACTTTAATTCATACCAATGTTAGGTTCTTGAAAATAAAATTTCTATTAAAAGTATTATAAGGATGACATTACATCCTCTCTGACTTGCAGGAGGACCAGGACCTCAAGGACCTGAAGGAAAGGCTGGTATGTATCAACATTCGTGTAAATCAAATGCATTCTAGTTACAATTAATCGTGTTCGCTCACAAGGCACAAATAAATCATTTAAAAATAAATACGTTTTATCAACATTTTGATCAAACTTTTCATTCACTTAAAACAAAAATAATCATTTAAAGAATTGTTTTTAACAACCCCACCAATAACACTGTAGCTTGTCTGTTGAGTTTGCAAATAACGCATACTGTGAATTCGTCTAATTTTCAAGGGTACACACTTTCGTTATTGATGTCACATTGTGTTTTCGTGGATATTTAATATAGTGGTTTCATCAATGTTGATACACAACCCTTACTAATGTGTATTTCTTTGAACGATAAAATTCGTTGTTCACAATTTCCCGCGAAATCAACCATCCCATTCCTATGAATACAAATGAATCAATAGAAGATAGTTATCTGAAATATTGGCAGAAAATAAGAATGTGATACCTGTCAAACCACTATAACAAGTAAAAGTTAAAGATCTATTTTAAACAGATTGTTTTATAGTATTGTAAGTATACTGTCATATCTTATCATCTTACTTTCAGGATCAGACGGAGCCGCTGGTATGTATCATCTTCCGTCCATGTCAATTGCAATCTGTTTGCACTGTGTCGGTTATGCTTGCAAATAAACATTTAACTTTTCTGTGGTTAAAGAATTTACTTGCAATTATATTTCAACATCATTGTTATAATAACTAACCTTTTGAAACATGGCGTACAAATCATCTCTTTAATTCCTTAGATATCATTTTAGGATAATTGTTCAATTTTCAAGCCGCATACAAACATTTGTTAATTGAAGTCATAATATATTTTCGTGGATATTTAAAATAGTGATTTTGACAACGTTTTGTATACAAGCCTGAAACATGTGTATTTCTTTGAACAATAAAATTCGCGGTTCACGTATTCCCTCGAAATCAACCATACCATCCTTGCAAGTACAAATGATACAATAGAAGATAGTTATCTGAAATATTGAAAGAATAGAATAATATGATACTTGTCGGCCACTTATACAAGTACAAAGATAGTTTTTATATTATTGTACTTTTGCTATCTTATTTTCCTTCACTTTCCGGTTCAAACGGAAACGATGGTATGTATCAACTTTTGTGTATGCCAATTGCAACCTGTTTGCACAGTATCTATTATGCTTGCAAATAATAAGTTTTCTTTGGTTGAACAAACTATTTGCAATTATATGTAAACATTATAATCATTACAAACCTTTTAAAACATTGCTTTCAAATCACCCGTTTAAATCTTTAGATAACATTTTTTAATAGCTGTTCACGTATTTTCAAGACGCATACAAATGTTTACATACACAACGATTATGGTACACATTTTATAAATTTAATTCATACCAATGTTAGGTTCTTGAAAATAAAATATATATTAAAAGTATTATAAGGATGACATTATATCATCTCTGACTTGCAGGGCGACCAGGACCTCAAGGACCAGACGGACCTCAAGGACCCGAAGGACCTCAAGGACCTGAAGGAAAGGCTGGTATGTATCAACATTCGTGTAAATCAAATGCATTCTAGTTACAATTAATCGTATTTGCTCACAAGGCACAAATAAATCATTTAAAGAATTGTTTTTAACAACCCCACCAATAACACTGTAACTTGTCTGTGGAGTTTGCAAATAACGCATACTGTGAATTCGTCTAATTTTCAAGGGTACACACTCTCGTTATTGATGTCACATTGTGTTTTCGTGGATATTTAATATAGTGGTTTTACCAACGTTGATAAACAACCCTTACTAATGTGTATTTCTTTGAACGATAAAATTCGTTGTTCACAATTTCCCGCAAAATCAACCATCCCATTCCTATGAATACAAATGAATCAATAGAAGATAGCTATCTGAAATATTGGCAGAAATTAAGAATATGATACCTGTCAAACCACTATAACAAGTAAAAGTTAAAGATCTATTTAAACAGATTGTTTTATAGTATTGTAAGTATACTGTCATATCTTATCATCTTACTTTCAGGAGCAGACGGAGCCGCTGGTATGTATCATCTTCCGTCCATTGTCAATTGCAGCCTGTTTGCACTGTGTCGGTTATGCTTGCAAATAAACATTTAACTTTTCTGTGGTTAAAGAATTTACTTGCAATTATATTTCAACATCATTGTTATAATAACTAACCTTTTGAAACATGGCGTACAAATCATCTCTTTAATTCCTTAGATATCATTTTAGGATAATTGTTCAATTTTCAAGCCGCATACAAACATTTGTTAATTGAAGTCATAATATATTTTCGTGGATATTTAAAATAGTGATTTTGACAACGTTTTGTATACAAGCCTGAAACATGTGTATTTCTTTGAACAATAAAATTCGCCGTTCACGTATACCCTCGAAAGCAACCATATCATCCTTGCAAGTACAAATGATACAATAGAAGATACTTAATATCTGAAATGTTGAAAGAATAGAATAATATGACACTTGTCGGCCACTTATACAAGTACAAAGATAGTTTTTATATTATTGTACTTTTGCTATCTTATTTTCCTTCACTTTCAGGTTCAAACGGAAACGATGGTATGTATCAACTTTTGTGTATGCCAATTGCAACCTGTTTGCACAGTATCTATTATGCTTGCAAATACTTATTTAAGTTTTCTTTGGTTGAACAAACTATTTGCAATTATATGTAAACATTATAATCATTACAAACCTTTTAAAACATTGCTTTCAAATCACCCGTTTAAATCTTTAGGTAACATTTTTAAATAGCTGTTCACGTATTTTCAAGACGCATACAAATGTTTATATACACGACGATTATGGTACACATTTTACAACTTTAATTCATACCAATGTTAGGTTTTAAAATAAAATTTCTATTAAAAATGTTATAAGGATGACATTATATCCTCTCTGACTTTTAGGAGGACCAGGACCTCAAGGACCCGAAGGACCTCAAGGACCTGAAGGAAAGGCTGGTATGTATCAACATTCGTGTAAATCAAATGCATTCTAGTTACAATTAATCGTGTTTGCTCACAAGGCACAAATAAATCATTTAAAAATGAATACGTTTTATCAACATTTTGATCAAACTTTTCATTCACTTAAAACAAAAATAATCATTTGAAGAATTGTTTTTAACAACCCCACCAATAACACTGTAGCTTGTCTGTTCAGTTTGCAAATAACGCATACTGTGAAATCGTCTAATTTTCAAGGGTACACACTTTCGTTATTGATGTCACATTGTGTTTTCGTGGATATTTCATATAGTGGTTTTATCAACGTTGATACACAACCCTTACTAATGTGTATTTCTTTGAACGATAAAATTCGTTGTTCACAATTTCCCGCGAAATCAACCATCCCATTCCTATGAATACAAATGAATCAATAAAAGATAGTTATCTGAAATATTGGCAGAAAATAAGAGTATGATACCTGTCAAACCACTATAACAAGTAAAAGTTAAAGATCTATTTAAACAGATTGTTTTATAGTATTGTAATTATACTGTCATATCTTATCATCTTACTTTCAGGAGCAGACGGAGCCGCTGGTATGTATCATCTTCCGTCCATGCCAATTGCAGCCTGTTTGCACTGTGTCGGTTATGCTTGCAAATAAACATTTAACTTTTCTGTGGTTAACGAATTTACTTGCAATTAATTTTCAACATCATTGTTATAATAACTAACCTTTTGAAACATGGCGTACAAATCATCTCTTTAATTCCTTAGATATCATTTTAGGATAATTGTTCAATTTTCAAGCCCCATACAAACATTTGTTAATTGAAGTCATAATATATTTTCGTGGATATTTAAAATAGTGATTTTGACAACGTTTTGTATACAAGCCTGAAACATGTGTATTTCTTTGAACAATAAAATTCGCGGTTCACGTATACCCTCGAAATCAACCATACCATCCTTGCAAGTACAAATGATACAATAGAAGATAGTTATCTGAAATGTTGAAAGAATAGAATAATATGATACTTGTCGGCCACTTATACAAGTACAAAGATAGTTTTTATATTATTGTACTTTTGCTATCTTATTGTCCTTCACTTTCAGGTTCAAACGGAGCCGATGGTATGTATCAACTTTTTGTGTGTATGCCAATTGCAACCTGTTTGCACAGTATCTATTATGCTTGCAAATACACATTTAAGTTTTCTTTGGTTGACCAAACTACTTGCAATTATATGTAAACATTATAATCATTACAAACCTTTTAAAACATTGCTTTCAAATCACCCGTTTAAATCTTTAGATAACATTTTTTAATAGCTGTTCACGTATTTTCAAGACTCATACAAATGTTTATATACACGACGATTATGGTACACATTTTATAAATTTAATTCATACCAATGTTAGGTTCTTGAAAATAAAATATATATTAAAAGTATTATAAAGATGACATTATATCATCTCTGACTTGCAGGGGGACCAGGACCTCAAGGACCCGACGGACCTCAAGGACCCGAAGGACCTCAAGGACCTGAAGGAAAGGCTGGTATGTATCAACATTCGTGTAAATCAAATGCATTCTAGTTACAATTAATCGTATTTGCTCACAAGGCACAAATAAATCATTTAAAAATGAATACGTTTTATCAACATTTTGATCAAACTTTTCATTCACTTAAAACAAAAATAATCATTTAAAGAATTGTTTTTAACAACCCCACCAATAACACTGTAACTTGTCTGTTGAGTTTGCAAATAACGCATACTGTGAATTCGTCTAATTTTCAAGGGTACACACTTTCGTTATTGATGTCACCTTGTGTTTTCGTGGATATTTAATATAGTGGTTTTACCAACGTTGATAAACAACCCTTACTAATGTGTATTTCTTTGAACGATAAAATTCGTTGTTCACAATTTCCCGCAAAATCAACCATCCCATTCCTATGAATACAAATGAATCAATAGAAGATAGCTATCTGAAATATTGGCAGAAATTAAGAATATGATACCTGTCAAACCACTATAACAAGTAAAAGTTAAAGATCTATTTAAACAGATTGTTTGATAGTATTGTAAGTATACTGTCATATCTTATCATCTTACTTTCAGGAGCAGACGGAGCCGCTGGTATGTATCATCTTCCATCCATGCCAATTACAGCCTGTTTGCACTGTGTCGGTTATGCTTGCAAATAAACATTTAACTTTTCTGTGGTTAAAGAATTTACTTGCAATTATATTTCAACATCATTGTTATAATAACCAACCTTTTGAAACATGGCGTACAAATCATCTCTTTAATTCCTTAGATATCATTTTAGGATAATTGTTCAATTTTCAAGCCACATACAAACATTTGTTAATTGAAGTCATAATATATTTTCGTGGATATTTAAAATAGTGATTTTGACAACGTTTTGTATACAAGCCTGAAACATGTGTATTTCTTTGAACAATAAAATTCGCGGTTCACGTATACCCTCGAAATCAACCATACCATCCCTGCAAGTACAAATGATACAATAGAAGATAGTTATCTGAAATGTTGAAAGAATAGAATAATATGATACTTGTCGGCCACTTATACAAGTACAAAGATAGTTTTTATATTATTGTACTTTTGCTATCTTATTTTCCTTCACTTTCAGGATCAAACGGAAACGATGGTATGTATCAACTTTTGTGTGTATGCCAATTGCAACCTGTTTGCACAGTATCTATTATGCTTGCAAATACACATTTAAGTTTTCTTTGGTTGAACAAAATACATGCAATTATATGTAAACATTATTATCATTACAAACCTTTTAAAACATTGCTTTCAAATCACCCGTTTAAATCTTTAGATAACATTTTTTAATAGCTGTGCACGTATTTTCAAGACGCATACAAATGTTTATATACACGACGATTATGGTACACATTTTATAACTTTAATTCATACCAATGTTAGGTTCTTGAAAATAAAATATATATTAAAAGTATTATAAGGATGACATTATATCATCTCTGACTTGCAGGGGGACCAGGACCTCAAGGACCCGACGGACCTCAAGGACCCGAAGGACCTCAAGGACCTGAAGGAAAGGCTGGTATGTATCAACATTCGTGTAAATCAAATGCATTCTAGTTACAATTAATCGTATTTGCTCACAAGGCACAAATAAATCATTTAAAGAATTGTTTTAACAACCCCACCAATAACACTGTAACTTGTCTGTTGAGTTTGCAAATAACGCATACTGTGAATTCGTCTAATTTTCAAGGGTACACACTTTCGTTATTGATGTCACATTGTGTTTTCGTGGATATTTAATATAGTGGTTTTACCAACGTTGATAAACAACCCTTACTAATGTGTATTTCTTTGAACGATCAAATTCGTTGTTCACAATTTCCCGCAAAATCAACCATCCCATTCCTATGAATAAAAATGAATCAATAGAAGATAGCTATCTGAAATATTGGCAGAAATTAAGAATATGATACCTATCAAACCACTATAACAAGTAAAAGTTAAAGATCTATTTAAACAGATTGTTTTATAGTATTGTAAGTATACTGTCATATCTTATCATCTTACTTTCAGGAGCAGACAGAGCCACTGGTATGTATCATCTTCCGTCCATGTCAATTGCAGCCTGTTTGCACTGTGTCGGTTATGCTTGCAAATAAACATTTAACTTTTCTGTGGTTAAAGAATTTACTTGCAATTATATTTTAACATCATTGTTATAATAACTAACCTTTTGAAACATGGCGTACAAATCATCTCTTTAATTCCTTAGATATTATTTTAGGATAATTGTTCAATTTTCAAGCCGCATACAAACATTTGTTAATTGAAGTCATAATATATTTTCGTGGATATTTAAAATAGTGATTTTGACAACGTTTTGTATACAAGCCTGAAACATGTGTATTTCTTTGAACAATATAATTCGCGGTTCACGTATACCCTCGAAATCAACCATACCATCCCTGCAAGTACAAATGATACAATAGAAGATAGTTATCTGAAATGTTGAAAGAATAGAATAATATGATACTTGTCGGCCACTTATACAAGTACAAAGATAGTTTTTATATTATTGTACTTTTGCTATCTTATTTTCTTTCACTTTCAGGTTCAAACGGAAACGATGGTATGTATCAACTTTTGTGTGTATGCCAATTGCAACCTGTTTGCACAGTATCTATTATGCTTGCAAATACACATTTAAGTTTTCTTTGGTTGAACAAAATACTTGCAATTATATGTAAACATTATAATCATTACAAACCTTTTAAAACATTGCTTTCAAATCACCCGTTTAAATCTTTAGATAGCATTTTTTAATAGCTGTTCACGTATTTTCAAGACGCATACAAATGTTTATATACACGACGATTATGGTACACATTTTATAACTTTAATTCATACCAATGTTAGGTTCTTGAAAATAAAATATATATTAAAAGTATTATAAGGATGACATTATATCATCTCTGACTTGCAGGGGGACCAGGACCTCAAGGACCCGACGGACCTCAAGGACCCGAAGGACCTCAAGGACCTGAAGGAAAGGCTGGTATGTATCAACATTCGTGTAAATCAAATGCATTCTAGTTACAATTAATCGTATTTGCTCACAAGGCACAAATAAATCATTTAAAGAATTGTTTTAACAACCCCACCAATAACACGGTAACTTGTCTGTTGAGTTTGCAAATAACGCATACTGTGAATTCGTCTAATTTTCAAGGGTACACACTTTCGTTATTGATGTCACATTGTGTTTTCGTGGATATTTAATATAGTGGTTTTACCAACGTTGATAAACAACCCTTACTAATGTGTATTTCTTTGAACGATAAAATTCGTTGTTCACAATTTCCCGCAAAATCAACCATCCCATTCCTATGAATAAAAATGAATCAATAGAAGATAGCTATCTGAAATATTGGCAGAAATTAAGAATATGATACCTGTCAAACCACTATAACAAGTAAAAGTTAAAGATCTATTTAAACAGATTGTTTTATAGTATTGTAAGTATACTGTCATATCTTATCATCTTACTTTCAGGAGCAGACGGAGCCGCTGGTATGTATCATCTTCCGTCCATGTCAATTGCAGCCTGTTTGCACTGTGTCGGTTATGCTTGCAAATAAACATTTAACTGTTCTGTGGTTAAAGAATTTACTTGCAATTATATTTTAACATCATTGTTCTAATAACTACTGTGGATTCATTTATTTTCGTGGGTATCAATTTTCGTGGATTGCTAAAAACTTGCATATTCGTGGGTATTTGATTTCGTGGTTTTGCCAATTTCTGTATACAAGGTCTATTAAAAATATGATATTCGTTGAACATTTTAATTCGTGGTTCACCTGTACCAACGAAATCCACGAAAATTGGTATCCAACGAATAATAATGAATCCACAGTAACCTTTTGAAACATGGCGTACAAATCATCTCTTTAATTCCTTAGATATCATTTTAGGATAATTGTTCAATTTTCAAGCCGCATACAAACATTTGTTAATTGAAGTCATAATATATTTTCGTGGATATTTAAAATAGTGATTTTGACAACGTTTTGTATACAAGCCTGAAACATGTGTATTTCTTTGAACAATATAATTCGCGGATCACGTATACCCTCGAAATCAACCATACCATCCCTGCAAGTACAAATGATACAATAGAAGATAGTTATCTGAAATGTTGAAAGAATAGAATAATATGATACTTGTCGGCCACTTATACAAGTACAAAGATAGTTTTTATATTATTGTACTTTTGCTATCTTATTTTCCTTCACTTTCAGGTTCAAACGGAAACGATGGTATGTATCAACTTTTGTGTGTATGCCAATTGCAACCTGTTTGCACAGTATCTATTATGCTTGCAAATACACATTTAAGTTTTCTTTGGTTGAACAAAATACTTGCAATTATATGTAAACATTATAATCATTACAAACCTTTTAAAACATTGCTTTCAAATCACCCGTTTAAATCTTTAGATAACATTTTTTAATAGCTGTTCACGTATTTTCAAGACGCATACAAATGTTTATATACACGACGATTATGGTACACATTTTACAACTTTAATTCATACCAATGTTAGGTTCTTGAAAATAAAATATATATTAAAAGTATTATAAGGATGACATTATATCATCTCTGACTTGCAGGGGGACCAGGACCTCAAGGACCCGACGGACCTCAAGGACCCGACGGACCTCAAGGACCCGAAGGACCTCAAGGACCTGAAGGAAAGGCTGGTATGTATCAACATTCGTGTAAATCAAATGCATTCTAGTTACAATTAATCGTATGTGCTCACAAGGCACAAATAAATCATTTAAAAATGAATACGTTTTATCAACATTTTGATCAAACTTTTCATTCACTTAAAACAAAAATAATCATTTAAAGAATTGTTTTTAACAACCCCACCAATAACACTGTAACTTGTCTGTTGAGTTTGCAAATAACGCATACTGTGAATTCGTCTAATTTTCAAGGGTACACACTTTCGTTATTGATGTCACATTGTGTTTTCGTGTATATTTAATATAGTGGTTTTATCAACGTTGATAAACAACCCTTACTAATGTGTATTTCTTTGAACGATAAAATTCGTTGTTCACTATTTCCCGCAAAATCAACCATCCAATTCCTATGAATACAAATGAATCAATAGAAGATAGCTATCTGAAATATTGGCAGAAATTAAGAATATGATACCTGTCAAACCACTATAACAAGTAAAAGTTAAAGATCTATTTAAACAGATTGTTTTATAGTATTGTAAGTATACTGTCATATCTTATCATCTTACTTTCAGGAGCAGACGGAGCCGCTGGTATGTATCATCTTCCGTCCATGCCAATTACAGCCTGTTTGCACTGTGTCGGTTATGCTTGCAAATAAACATTTAACTTTTCTGTGGTTAAAGAATTTACTTGCAATTATATTTCAACATCATTGTTATAATAACTAACCTTTTGAAACATGGCGTACAAATCATCTCTTTAATTCCTTAGATATCATTTTAGGATAATTGTTCAATTTTCAAGCCACATACAAACATTTGTTAATTGAAGTCATAATATATTTTCGTGGATATTTAAAATAGTGATTTTGACAACGTTTTGTATACAAGCCTGAAACATGTGTATTTCTTTGAACAATAAAATTCGCGGTTCACGTATACCCTCGAAATCAACCATACCATCCCTGCAAGTACAAATGATACAATAAAAGATAGTTATCTGAAATGTTGAAAGAATAGAATAACATGATACTTGTCGGCCACTTATACAAGTACAAAGATAGTTTTTATATTATTGTACTTTTGCTATCTTATTTTCCTTCACTTTCAGGTTCAAACGGAAACGATGGTATGTATCAACTTTTGTGTGTATGCCAATTGCAACCTGTTTGCACAGTATCTATTATGCTTGCAAAAACACATTTAAGTTTTCTTTGGTTGAACAAACTACTTGCAATTATATGTAAACATTATAATCATTACAAACCTTTTAAAACATTGCTTTCAAATCACCCGTTTAAATCTTTAGATAACATTTTTTTAATAGCTGTTCACGTATTTTCAAGATGCATACAAATGTTTATAAACACGACGATTATGGTACACATTTTACAACTTTAATTCATACCAATGTTAGGTTTTTGAAAATAAAATATATATTAAAAGTATTATAAGGATGACATTATATCATCTCTGACTTGCAGGGGGACCAGGACCTCAAGGACCCGACGGACCTCAAGGACCTGAAGGAAAGGCTGGTATGTATCAACATTCGTGTAAATCAAATGCATTCTAGTTACAATTAATCGTATTTGCCCACAAGGCACAAATAAATCATTTAAAAATGAATACGTTTTATCAACATTTTGATCAAACTTTTCATTCACTTAAAACAAAAATAATCATTTAAAGAATTGTTTTTAACAACCCCACCAATAACACTGTAGCTTGTCTGTTGAGTTTGCAAATAACGCATACTGTGAATTCGTCTAATTTTCAAGGGTACACACTTTCGTTATTGATGTCACCTTGTGTTTTCGTGGATATTTCATATAGTGGTTTTACCAACGTTGATAAACAACCCTTACTAATGTGTATTTCTTTGAACGATAACATTCGTTGTTCACATTTTCCCGCAAAATCAACCATCCCATTCCTATGAATACAAATGAATCAATAGAAGATAGCTATCTGAAATATTGGCAGAAATTAAGAATATGATACCTGTCAAACCACTATAACAAGTAAAAGTTAAAGATCTATTTAAACAGATTGTTTTATAGTATTGTAAGTATACTGTCATATCTTATCATCTTACTTTCAGGAGCAGACGGAGCCGCTGGTATGTATCATCTTCCGTCCATGCCAATTGCAGCCTGTTTGCACTGTGTCGGTTATGCTTGCAAATAAACATTTAACTTTTCTGTGGTTAAAGAATTTACTTGCAATTATATTTTAACATCATTGTTATAATAACTAACCTTTTGAAACATGGCGTACAAATCATCTCTTTAATTCTTTAGATATCATTTTAGGATAATTGTTCAATTTTCAAGCCACATACAAACATTTGTTAATTGAAGTCATAATATATTTTCGTGGATATTTAAAATAGTGATTTTGACAACGTTTTGTATACAAGCCTGAAACATGTGTATTTCTTTGAACAATAAAATTCGCGGTTCACGTATACCCTCGAAATCAACCATACCATCCCTGCAAGTACAAATGATACAATAGAAGATAGTTATCTGAAATGTTGAAAAAATAGAATAATATGATACTTGTCGGCCACTTATACAAGTACAAAGATAGTTTTTATATTATTGTACTTTTGCTATCTTATTTTCCTTCACTTTCAGGTTCAAACGGAAACGATGGTATGTATCAACTTTTGTGTGTATGCCAATTGCAACCTGTTTGCACAGTATCTATTATGCTTGCAAATACACATTTAAGTTTTCTTTGGTTGAACAAAATACTTGCAATTATATGTAAACATTATAATCATTACAAACCTTTTAAAACATTGCTTTCAAATCACCCGTTTAAATCTTTAGATAACATTTTTTAATAGCTGTTCACGTATTTTCAAGACGCATACAAATGTTTATATACACGACGATTATGGTACACATTTTACAACTTTAATTCATACCAATGTTAGGTTCTTGAAAATAAAATATATATTAAAAGTATTATAAGGATGACATTATATCATCTCTGACTTGCAGGGGGACCAGGACCTCAAGGACCCGACGGACCTCAAGGACCCGACGGACCTCAAGGACCCGAAGGACCTGAAGGAAAGGCTGGTATGTATCAACATTCGTGTAAATCAAATGCATTCTAGTTACAATTAATCGTATTTGCTCACAAGGCACAAATAAATCATTTAAAAATGAATACGTTTTATCAACATTTTGATCAAACTTTTCATTCACTTAAAACAAAAATAATCATTTAAAGAATTGTTTTTAACAACCCCACCAATAACACTGTAACTTGTCTGTTGAGTTTGCAAATAACGCATACTGTGAATTCGTCTAATTTTCAAGGGTACACACTTTCGTTATTGATGTCACATTGTGTTTTCGTGTATATTTAATATAGTGGTTTTATCAACGTTGATAAACAACCCTTACTAATGTGTATTTCTTTGAACGATAAAATTCGTTGTTCACAATTTCCCGCAAAATCAACCATCCAATTCCTATGAATACAAATGAATCAATAGAAGATAGCTATCTGAAATATTGGCAGAAATTAAGAATATGATACCTGTCAAACCACTATAACAAGTAAAAGTTAAAGATCTATTTAAACAGATTGTTTTATAGTATTGTAAGTATACTGTCATATCTTATCATCTTACTTTCAGGAGCAGACGGAGCCGCTGGTATGTATCATCTTCCGTCCATGCCAATTACAGCCTGTTTGCACTGTGTCGGTTATGCTTGCAAATAAACATTTAACTTTTCTGTGGTTAAAGAATTTACTTGCAATTATATTTCAACATCATTGTTATAATAACTAACCTTTTGAAACATGGCGTACAAATCATCTCTTTAATTCCTTAGATATCATTTTAGGATAATTGTTCAATTTTCAAGCCACATACAAACATTTGTTAATTGAAGTCATAATATATTTTCGTGGATATTTAAAATAGTGATTTTGACAACGTTTTGTATACAAGCCTGAAACATGTGTATTTCTTTGAACAATAAAATTCGCGGTTCACGTATACCCTCGAAATCAACCATACCATCCCTGCAAGTACAAATGATACAATAAAAGATAGTTATCTGAAATGTTGAAAGAATAGAATAACATGATACTTGTCGGCCACTTATACAAGTACAAAGATAGTTTTTATATTATTGTACTTTTGCTATCTTATTTTCCTTCACTTTCAGGTTCAAACGGAAACGATGGTATGTATCAACTTTTGTGTGTATGCCAATTGCAACCTGTTTGCACAGTATCTATTATGCTTGCAAAAACACATTTAAGTTTTCTTTGGTTGAACAAACTACTTGCAATTATATGTAAACATTATAATCATTACAAACCTTTTAAAACATTGCTTTCAAATCACCCGTTTAAATCTTTAGATAACATTTTTTTAATAGCTGTTCACGTATTTTCAAGATGCATACAAATGTTTATAAACACGACGATTATGGTACACATTTTACAACTTTAATTCATACCAATGTTAGGTTCTTGAAATTAAAATATATATTAAAAGTATTATAAGGATGACATTATATCATCTCTGACTTGCAGGGGGACCAGGACCTCAAGGACCCGACGGACCTCAAGGACCCGAAGGACCTCAAGGACCTGAAGGAAAGGCTGGTATGTATCAACATTCGTGTAAATCAAATGCATTCTAGTTACAATTAATCGTATTTGCTCACGAGGCACAAATAAATCATTTAAAAATGAATACGTTTTATCAACATTTTGATCAAACTTTTCATTCACTTAAAACAAAAATAATCATTTAAAGAATTGTTTTTCACAACCCCACCAATAACACTGTAGCTTGTCTGTTGAGTTTGCAAATAACGCATACTGTGAATTCGTCTAATTTTCAAGGGTACACACTTTCGTTATTGATGTCACCTTGTGTTTTCGTGGATATTTCATATAGTGGTTTTACCAACGTTGATAAACAACCCTTACTAATGTGTATTTCTTTGAACGATAACATTCGTTGTTCACATTTTCCCGCAAAATCAACCATCCCATTCCTATGAATACAAATGAATCAATAGAAGATAGCTATCTGAAATATTGGCAGAAATTAAGAATATGATACCTGTCAAACCACTATAACAAGTAAAAGTTAAAGATCTATTTAAACAGATTGTTTTATAGTATTGTAAGTATACTGTCATATCTTATCATCTTACTTTCAGGAGCAGACGGAGCCGCTGGTATGTATCATCTTCCGTCCATGCCAATTACAGCCTGTTTGCACTGTGTCGGTTATGCTTGCAAATAAACATTTAACTTTTCTGTGGTTAAAGAATTTACTTGCAATTATATTTCAACATCATTGTTATAATAACTAACCTTTTGAAACATGGCGTACAAATCATTTCTTTAATTCCTTAGATATCATTTTAGGATAATTGTTCAATTTTCAAGCCACATACAAACATTTGTTAATTGAAGTCATAATATATTTTCGTGGATATTTAAAATAGTGATTTTGACAACGTTTTGTATACAAGCCTGAAACATGTGTATTTCTTTGAACAATAAAATTCGCGGTTCACGTATACCCTCGAAATCAACCATACCATCCCTGCAAGTACAAATGATACAATAAAAGATAGTTGTCTGAAATGTTGAAAGAATAGAATAACATGATACTTGTCGGCCACTTATACAAGTACAAAGATAGTTTTTATATTATTGTACTTTTGCTATCTTATTTTCCTTCACTTTCAGGTTCAAACGGAAACGATGGTATGTATCAACTTTTGTGTGTATGCCAATTGCAACCTGTTTGCACAGTATCTATTATGCTTGCAAAAACACATTTAAGTTTTCTTTGGTTGAACAAACTACTTGCAATTATATGTAAACATTATAATCATTACAAACCTTTTAAAACATTGCTTTCAAATCACCCGTTTAAATCTTTAGATAACATTTTTTTAATAGCTGTTCACGTATTTTCAAGATGCATACAAATGTTTATAAACACGACGATATGTGAAACGAAAGGAAGGCTAAACAAACGGATGTGCGGTCATAGATCAGACATTAACCTCAATGCTAACGACATTCTATACCAGCATTTCAATCAGCCCGATCATTCCATCGTTTCTATGACAGTTCGCATTATCGAAAAGATATACCATAGCTCTAACAATCCTAATCTTTCAACGACTCTCCGTAGACAAAAAGAAGACTACTGGATTAGACAATTGGGAACTGCAACACCGTATGGCTGCAATGACAAAATTGATGGTATAGGTATTCTATCTAGTCCTTCGTGTAACTCGGTGAATGTGATGAATATTTTCAACTCGACTCCTCGACGTAGACGCAGTCATGGTCATCGTCATTATACATCACCCTCTCTGCATGATGTCTCTATTAATGACTTGCTGCCATTCATACAAAAACCGTTAGGTATTCATCACATTCGCACGAAACTTTATTCATTACCCCTTTCAAAACTTCATTCTCTGTTCAATTTATGTTTGGAATCCACTGTTACAAACCCTCATTCAAACCAATACAAACTTCAAGCTATAATTTCGGATATTGCAAGTCACAAACTTTTCAAGCCAGTTCGCATTGGAAAAGATGAAAAAGAGAAAAGATATTTTCTAAATCTTTCCTTTGCCAACAAAGGTCTCGATGGCGTCAACCTTGGCAATATCCTTCATCATAAATTAGTTCAATCGAAAATACCTCCTTATTTTAAAGACCAGTCTGTACCAATAATTTCTTATACCTATACCAAACCTATTGCAACTAAAATTTTCAATTACAAACGCGTTTTGCAGGATCTCGATATTGACGACTTCAAGTCTAAACCTCCTGAGTGCACTTGTGCTAGTTCCCAATTCACATATAATCCCGCTGGCCACGTTATTACCGGTGACCTTAACATTGTTAATAACACTTCTCTACGAAACGTGTTATCGAAAGGTCCGAAATATCGTGAGCCTAAATCCATCAATTGGAAATACAACTTTAAAATTTTGATGGATTCAGTCGAGGATAATGCCAGGCAATGGGCTAAGCGCGAGAAGGAAGACGTAGACACTCTATCCGAATGGATAAAGGCAGTGAGGTCCTTAATACAAATCAGAATTAAGAAACTGAATGGGTCCATCAATGCCCATGCTACGTCAATTTTTAAAGACCCAAATGTTGCTAAACACCTATCCGACCTCCATGATAAATATGTTGTTGTCCCCGCAGACAAAGCCCCAAATAACATCGTTTTTGTCTGTAAAAGTCATTACATTAATTGCTTGATAAACGAATTAGGTATAGACAATTCACTTGGAAACTCAACATATACCCTCACGACACTTACCAAAGAGGAAATCCTGGATAATCATAGGTCTGTTCTTTGTTCCTTTGGTATTTCAACCAAAGATGAAGAACTGGATCTTCCATCACTGTATTGGATACCTAAACTACATAAGTGTCCTTACAAACAGCGGTATATTGCTGGGTCTTCCAAGTGCTCCACAAAACCTCTTTCTAAATTATTAACATCCATTTTATCAGCAATCAAAGACGGGCTTCAAAGTTATTGTGAAACTGCCTATTCTAGAGGTGGCGTGAATCAGATGTGGATACTTAAAAATTCCAAAGATCTTTTAGAGTACATACAATCTAACTCTCTTTCATCTTGTAACAGTATTAAAACATTTGACTTCTCTACTCTTTACACAAGTATTCCACATTCCAAACTTAAAGACAAATTAAAAGAGCTGGTATTACTTTGCTTCATAAAAAAGAATGGCCAACGTAGATACAAGTATCTTGTCTTAGGGAGGGATAAATCCTACTTTGTAAAGAATCACTCTGATTCAAACAAAAAATTCTCTGAAACCGATATTATCAAGATGCTTGATTTCTTGATTGACAACATATTTGTTATGTTCGGAGGACGTGTTTTTCAACAGACTGTCGGCATACCAATGGGAACAAACTGTGCCCCTCTACTTGCTGACTTGTTTCTTTATTATTATGAGGCTGACTTCATGCAGGAACTTCTTAGGAAGAAAGATAAGAAGTTAGCAATATCCTTTAACTCTACTTTCCGCTATATAGATGACTTTCTTTCACTAAACAATTCAAAATTTGGTGACTATGTGGAATGCATCTATCCCATCGAATTGGAGATAAAGGATACTACAGATACAGTTAAGTCAGCTTCATATCTTGACTTACATCTAGAAATTGACAATGAGGGTCGGTTGAAGACAAAACTTTACGACAAAAGAGATGATTTCAGCTTTCCAATTGTGAACTTTCCATTTCTAAGTAGCAACATTCCAGCAGCACCTGCATACGGGGTATATATCTCTCAAATGATACGATATTCCCGTGCTTGCATTTCCTATCATGATTTTCTTGATAGAGGGTTACTGCTCACAAGGAAGCTATTAAATCAAGAGTTCCAAATGGTGAAGTTGAAATCATCCCTTCGTAAATTTTACGGACGCCATCACGAGTTGGTTGACCGTTATGGAATAACCATTTCACAAATGATATCGGATATGTTCCTCACGTCGTAACTACAATCCCCTTCCCTTTCATGAATTTGACCTACCGAATTAGACTATTTACCGGATTTGTAATCACATAAGCAACACGACGGGTGCCGCATGTGGAGCAGGATCTGCTTACCCTTCCGGAGCACCTGAGATCACCCCTAGTTTTTGGTGGGGTTCGTGTTGTTTATTCTTTAGTTTTCTATGTTGTGTCATGTGTACTATTGTTTTTCTGTTTGTCTTTTTCATTTTTAGCCATGGCGTTGTCAGTTTGTTTTAGATTTATGAGTTTGACTGTCCCTTTGGTATCTTTCGTCCCTCTTTTATGGTACACATTTTACAACTTTAATTCATACCAATCTTAGGTTCTTGAAAATAAAATATATATTAAAAGTATTATAAGGATGACATTATATCATCTCTGACTTGCAGGGGGACCAGGACCTCAAGGACCCGACGGACCTCAAGGACCCGAAGGACCTCAAGGACCTGAAGGAAAGGCTGGTATGTATCAACATTCGTGTAAATCAAATGCATTCTAGTTACAATTAATCGTATTTGCTCACAAGGCACAAATAAATCATTTAAAAATGAATACGTTTTATCAACATTTTGATCAAACTTTTCATTCACTTAAAACAAAAATAATCATTTAAAGAATTGTTTTTCACAACCCCACCAATAACACTGTAGCTTGTCTGTTGAGTTTGCAAATAACGCATACTGTGAATTCGTCTAATTTTCAAGGGTACACACTTTCGTTATTGATGTCACCTTGTGTTTTCGTGGATATTTCATATAGTGGTTTTACCAACGTTGATAAACAACCCTTACTAATGTGTATTTCTTTGAACGATAACATTCGTTGTTCACATTTTCCCGCAAAATCAACCATCCCATTCCTATGAATACAAATGAATCAATAGAAGATAGCTATCTGAAATATTGGCAGAAATTAAGAATATGATACCTGTCAAACCACTATAACAAGTAAAAGTTAAAGATCTATTTAAACAGATTGTTTTATAGTATTGTAAGTATACTGTCATATCTTATCATCTTACTTTCAGGAGCAGACGGAGCCGCTGGTATGTATCATCTTCCGTCCATGCCAATTGCAGCCTGTTTGCACTGTGTCGGTTATGCTTGCAAATAAACATTTAACTTTTCTGTGGTTAAAGAATTTACTTGCAATTATATTTTAACATCATTGTTATAATAACTAACCTTTTGAAACATGGCGTACAAATCATCTCTTTAATTCTTTAGATATCATTTTAGGATAATTGTTCAATTTTCAAGCCACATACAAACATTTGTTAATTGAAGTCATAATATATTTTCGTGGATATTTAAAATAGTGATTTTGACAACGTTTTGTATACAAGCCTGAAACATGTGTATTTCTTTGAACAATAAAATTCGCGGTTCACGTATACCCTCGAAATCAACCATACCATCCCTGCAAGTACAAATGATACAATAAAAGATAGTTATCTGAAATGTTGAAAGAATAGAATAATATGATACTTGTCGGCCACTTATACAAGTACAAAGATAGTTTTTATATTATTGTACTTTTGCTATCTTATTTTCCTTCACTTTCAGGTTCAAACGGAGCCGATGGTATGTATCAACTTTTGTGTGTATGCCAATTGCAACTTGTTTGCACAGTATCTATTATGCTTGCAAATACACATTTAAGTTTTCTTTGGTTGAACAAAATACTTGCAATTATATGTAAACATTATAATCATTACAAACCTTTTAAAACATTGCTTTCAAATCACCCGTTTAAATCTTTAAATAACATTTTTTAATAGCTGTTCACGTATTTTCAAGACGCATACTAATGTTTATATACACGACGATTATGGTACACATTTTACAACTTTAATTCATACCAATGTTAGGTTCTTGAAAATAAAATATATATTAAAAGTATTATAAGGATGACATTATATCATCTCTGACTTGCAGGGGGACCAGGACCTCAAGGACCCGACGGACCTCAAGGACCCGAAGGACCTCAAGGACCTGAAGGAAAGGCTGGTATGTATCAACATTCGTGTAAATCAAATGCATTCTAGTTACAATTAATCGTATTTGCTCACAAGGCACAAATAAATCATTTAAAAATGAATACGTTTTATCAACATTTTGATCAAACTTTTCATTCACTTTAAACAAAAATAATCATTTAAAGAATTGTTTTTAACAACCCCACCAATAATACTGTAGCTTGTCTGTTGAGTTTGCAAATAACGCATATTCTGAATTCGTCTAATTTCCAAGGGTACACACTTTCGTTATTGATGTCACATTGTGTTTTCGTGGATATTTAATATAGTGGTTTTACCAACGTTGATAAACAACCCTTACTAATGTGTATTTCTTTGAACGATAAAATTCGTTGTTCACAATTTCCCGCAAAATCAACCATCCCATTCCTATGAATACAAATGAATCAATAGAAGATAGCTATCTGAAATATTGGCAGAAATTAAGAATATGATACCTGTCAAACCACTATAACAAGTAAAAGTTAAAGATCTATTTAAACAGATTGTTTTATAGTATTGTAAGTATACTGTCATATCTTATCATCTTACTGTCAGGAGCAGACGGAGCCGCTGGTATGTATCATCTTCCGTCCATGTCAATTGCAGCCTGTTTGCACTGTGTCGGTTATGCTTGCAAATAAACATTTAACTTTTCTGTGGTTAAAGAATTTACTTGCAATTATATTTCAACATCATTGTTATAATAACTAACCTTTTGAAACATGGCGTACAAATCATCTCTTTAATTCCTTAGATATCATTTTAGGATAATTGTTCAATTTTCAAGCCGCATACAAACATTTGTTAATTGAAGTCATAATATATTTTCGTGGATATTTAAAATAGTGATTTTGACAACGTTTTGTATACAAGCCTGAAACATGTGTATTTCTTTGAACAATAAAATTCGCGGTTCACGTATACCCTCGAAATCAACCATACCATCCCTGCAAGTACAAATGATACAATAGAAGATAGTTATCTGAAATGTTGAAAGAATAGAATAATATGATACTTGTCGGCCACTTATACAAGTACAAAGATAGTTTTTATATTATTGTACTTTTGCTATCTTATTTTCCTTCACTTTCAGGTTCAAACGGAAACGATGGTATGTATCAACTTTTGTGTGTATGCCAATTGCAACCTGTTTGCACAGTATCTATTATGCTTGCAAATACACATTTAAGTTTTCTTTGGTTGAACAAAATACTTGCAATTATATGTAAACATTATAATCATTACAAACCTTTTAAAACATTGCTTTCAAATCACCCGTTTAAATCTTTAGATAACATTTTTCAATAGCTGTTCACGTATTTTCAAGACGCATACAAATGTTTATATACACGACGATTATGGTACACATTTTACAACTTTAATTCATACCAATGTTAGGTTCTTGAAAATAAAATTTCTATTAAAAGTATTATAAGGATGACATTATATCATCTCTGACTTGCAGGGGAACCAGGACCTCAAGGACCCGACGGACCTCAAGGACCCGAAGGACCTCAAGGACCTGAAGGAAAGGCTGGTATGTATCAACATTCGTGTAAATCAAATGCATTCTAGTTACAATTAATCGTATTTACTCACAAGGCACAAATAAATCATTTAAAGAATTGTTTTTAACAACCCCACCAATAACACTGTAACTTGTCTGTTGAGTTTGCAAATAACGCATACTGTGAATTCGTCTAATTTTCAAGGGTACACACTTTCGTTATTGATGTCACATTGTGTTTTCGTGGATATTTAATATAGTGGTTTTACCAACGTTGATAAACAACCCTTACTAATGTGTATTTCTTTGAACGATAAAATTCGTTGTTCACAATTTCCCGCAAAATCAACCATCCCATTCCTATGAATACAAATGAATCAATAGAAGATAGCTATCTGAAATATTGGCAGAAATTAAGAATATGATACCTGTCAAACCACTATAACAAGTAAAAGTTAAAGATCTATTTAAACAGATTGTTTTATAGTATTGTAAGTATACTGTCATATCTTATCATCTTACTGTCAGGAGCAGACGGAGCCGCTGGTATGTATCATCTTCCGTCCATGTCAATTGCAGCCTGTTTGCACTGTGTCGGTTATGCTTGCAAATAAACATTTAACTTTTCTGTGGTTAAAGAATTTACTTGCAATTATATTTCAACATCATTGTTATAATAACTAACCTTTTGAAACATGGCGTACAAATCATCTCTTAAATTCCTTAGATATCATTTTAGGATAATTGTTCAATTTTCAAGCCGCATACAAACATTTGTTAATTGAAGTCATAATATATTTTCGTGGATATTTAAAATAGTGATTTTGACAACGTTTTGTATACAAGCCTGAAACATGTGTATTTCTTTGAACAATAAAATTCGCGGTTCACGTATACCCTCGAAATCAACCATACCATCCCTGCAAGTACAAATGATACAATAGAAGATAGCTATCTGAAATGTTGAAAGAATAGAATAATATGATACTTGTCGGCCACTTATACAAGTACAAAGATAGTTTTTATATTATTGTACTTTTGCTATCTTATTTTCCTTCACTTTCAGGTTCAAACGGAAACGATGGTATGTATCAACTTTTGTGTGTATGCCAATTGCAACTTGTTTGCACAGTATCTATTATGCTTGCAAATACACATTTAAGTTTTCTTTGGTTGAACAAAATACTTGCAATTATATGTAAACATTATAATCATTACAAACCTTTTAAAACATTGCTTTCAAATCACCCGTTTAAATCTTTAGATAACATTTTTTAATAGCTGTTCACGTATTTTCAAGACGCATACAAATGTTTATATACACGACGATTATGGTACACATTTTATAACTTTAATTCATACCAATGTTAGGTTCTTGAAAATAAAATATATATTAAAAGTATTATAAGGATGACATTATATCATCTCTGACTTGCAGGGGGACCAGGACCTCAAGGACCCGACGGACCTCAAGGACCCGAAGGACCTCAAGGACCCGAAGGACCCCAAGGACCTGAAGGAAAGGCTGGTATGTATCAACATTTGTGTAAATCAAATGCATTCTAGTTACAATTAATCGTATTTGCTCACAAGGCACAAATAAATCATTTAAAAATGAATACGTTTTATCAACATTTTGATCAAACTTCTCATTCACTTAAAACAAAAATAATCATTTAAAGAATTGTTTTAACAACCCCACCAATAACACTGTAACTTGTCTGTTGAGTTTGCAAATAACGCATACTGTGAATTCGTCTTATTTTCAAGGGTACACACTTTCGTTATTGATGTCACATTGTGTTTTCGTGGATATTTAATATAGTGGTTTTACCAACGTTGATAAACAACCCTTACTAATGTGTATTTCTTTGAACGATAAAATTCGTTGTTCACAATTTCCCGCAAAATCAACCATCCCATTCCTATGAATACAAATGAATCAATAGAAGATAGCTATCTGAAATATTGGCAGAAATTAAGAATATGATACCTGTCAAACCACTATAACAAGTAAAAGTTAAAGATCTATTTAAACAGATTGTTTTATAGTATTGTAAGTATACTGTCATATCTTATCATCTTACTGTCAGGAGCAGACGGAGCCGCTGGTATGTATCATCTTCCGTCCATGTCAATTGCAGCCTGTTTGCACTGTGTCGGTTATGCTTGCAAATAAACATTTAACTTTTCTGTGGTTAAAGAATTTACTTGCAATTATATTTCAACATCATTGTTATAATAACTAACCTTTTGAAACATGGCGTACAAATCATCTCTTTAATTCCTTAGATATCATTTTAGGATAATTGTTCAATTTTCAAGCCGCATACAAACATTTGTTAATTGAAGTCATAATATATTTTCGTGGATATTTAAAATAGTGATTTTGACAACGTTTTGTATACAAGCCTGAAACATGTGTATTTCTTTGAACAATAAAATTCGCGGTTCACGTATACCCTCGAAATCAACCATACCATCCCTGCAAGTACAAATGATACAATAGAAGATAGTTATCTGAAATGTTGAAAGAATAGAATAATATGATACTTGTCGGCCACTTATACAAGTACAAAGATAGTTTTTATATTATTGTACTTTTGCTATCTTATTTTCCTTCACTTTCAGGTTCAAACGGAAACGATGGTATGTATCAACTTTTGTGTGTATGCCAATTGCAACCTGTTTGCACAGTATCTATTATGCTTGCAAATACACATTTAAGTTTTCTTTGGTTGAACAAAATACTTGCAATTATATGTAAACATTATAATCATTACAAACCTTTTAAAACATTGCTTTCAAATCACCCGTTTAAATCTTTAGATAACATTTTTTAATAGCTGTTCACGTATTTTCAAGACGCATACAAATGTCTATATACACGACGATTATGGTACACATTTTATAACTTTAATTCATACCAATGTTAGGTTCTTGAAAATAAAATATATATTAAAAGTATTATAAGGATGACATTATATCATCTCTGACTTGCAGGGGGACCAGGACCTCAAGGATCCGACGGACCTCAAGGACCCGAAGGACCTCAAGGACCTGAAGGAAAGGCTGGTATGTATCAACATTCGTGTAAATCAAATGCATTCTAGTTACAATTAATCGTATTTGCTCACAAGGCACAAATAAATCATTTAAAGAATTGTTTTTAACAACCCCACCAATAACACTGTAACTTGTCTGTTGAGTTTGCAAATAACGCATACTGTGAATTCGTCTAATTTTCAAGGGTACACACTTTCGTTATTGATGTCACATTGTGTTTTCGTGGATATTTAATATAGTGGTTTTACCAACGTTGATAAACAACCCTTACTAATGTGTATTTCTTTGAACGATAAAATTCGTTGTTCACAATTTCCCGCAAAATCAACCATCCCATTCCTATGAATACAAATGAATCAATAGAAGATAGCTATCTGAAATATTGGCAGAAATTAAGAATATGATACCTGTCAAACCACTATAACAAGTAAAAGTTAAAGATCTATTTAAACAGATTGTTTTATAGTATTGTAAGTATACTGTCATATCTTATCATCTTACTGTCAGGAGCAGACGGAGCCGCTGGTATGTATCATCTTCCGTCCATGTCAATTGCAGCCTGTTTGCACTGTGTCGGTTATGCTTGCAAATAAACATTTAACTTTTCTGTGGTTAAAGAATTTACTTGCAATTATATTTCAACATCATTGTTATAATAACTAACCTTTTGAAACATGGCGTACAAATCATCTCTTTAATTCCTTAGATATCATTTTAGGATAATTGTTCAATTTTCAAGCCGCATACACACATTTGTTAATTGAAGTCATAATATATTTTCGTGGATATTTAAAATAGTGATTTTGACAACGTTTTGTATACAAGCCTGAAACATGTGTATTTCTTTGAACAATAAAATTCGCGGTTCACGTATACCCTCGAAATCAACCATACCATCCCTGCAAGTACAAATGATACAATAGAAGATAGTTATCTGAAATGTTGAAAGAATAGAATAATATGATACTTGTCGGCCACTTATACAAGTACAAAGATAGTTTTTATATTATTGTACTTTTGCTATCTTATTTTCCTTCACTTTCAGGTTCAAACGGAAACGATGGTATGTATCAACTTTTGTGTGTATGCCAATTGCAACCTGTTTGCACAGTATCTATTATGCTTGCAAATACACATTTAAGTTTTCTTTGGTTGAACAAAATACTTGCAATTATATGTAAACATTATAATCATTACAAACCTTTTAAAACATTGCTTTCAAATCACCCGTTTAAATCTTTAGATAACATTTTTTAATAGCTGTTCACGTATTTTCAAGACGCATACAAATGTCTATATACACGACGATTATGGTACACATTTTATAACTTTAATTCATACCAATGTTAGGTTCTTGAAAATAAAATATATATTAAAAGTATTATAAGGATGACATTATATCATCTCTGACTTGCAGGGGGACCAGGACCTCAAGGATCCGACGGACCTCAAGGACCCGAAGGACCTCAAGGACCTGAAGGAAAGGCTGGTATGTATCAACATTCGTGTAAATCAAATGCATTCTAGTTACAATTAATCGTATTTGCTCACAAGGCACAAATAAATCATTTAAAGAATTGTTTTTAACAACCCCACCAATAACACTGTAACTTGTCTGTTGAGTTTGCAAATAACGCATACTGTGAATTCGTCTAATTTTCAAGGGTACACACTTTCGTTATTGATGTCACATTGTGTTTTCGTGGATATTTAATATAGTGGTTTTACCAACGTTGATAAACAACCCTTACTAATGTGTATTTCTTTGAACGATAAAATTCGTTGTTCACAATTTCCCGCAAAATCAACCATCCCATTCCTATGAATACAAATGAATCAATAGAAGATAGCTATCTGAAATATTGGCAGAAATTAAGAATATGATACCTGTCAAACCACTATAACAAGTAAAAGTTAAAGATCTATTTAAACAGATTGTTTTATAGTATTGTAAGTATACTGTCATAACTTATCATCTTACTGTCAGGAGCAGACGGAGCCGCTGGTATGTATCATCTTCCGTCCATGTCAATTGCAGCCTGTTTGCACTGTGTCGGTTATGCTTGCAAATAAACATTTAACTTTTCTGTGGTTAAAGAATTTACTTGCAATTATATTTCAACATCATTGTTATAATAACTAACCTTTTGAAACATGGCGTACAAATCATCTCTTTAATTCCTTAGATATCATTTTAGGATAATTGTTCAATTTTCAAGCCGCATACAAACATTTGTTAATTGAAGTCATAATATATTTTCGTGGATATTTAAAATAGTGATTTTGACAACGTTTTGTATACAAGCCTGAAACATGTGTATTTCTTTGAACAATAAAATTCGCGGTTCACGTATACCCTCGAAATCAACCATACCATCCCTGCAAGTACAAATGATACAATAGAAGATAGTTATCTGAAATGTTGAAAGAATAGAATAATATGATACTTGTCGGCCACTTATACAAGTACAAAGATAGTTTTTATATTATTGTACTTTTGCTATCTTATTTTCCTTCACTTTCAGGTTCAAACGGAAACGATGGTATGTATCAACTTTTGTGTGTATGCCAATTGCAACCTGTTTGCACAGTATCTATTATGCTTGCAAATACACATTTAAGTTTTCTTTGGTTGAACAAAATACTTGCAATTATATGTAAACATTATAATCATTACAAACCTTTTAAAACATTGCTTTCAAATCACCCGTTTAAATCTTTAGATAACATTTTTTAATAGCTGTTCACGTATTTTCAAGACGCATACAAATGTCTATATACACGACGATTATGGTACACATTTTATAACTTTAATTCATACCAATGTTAGGTTCTTGAAAATAAAATATATATTAAAAGTATTATAAGGATGACATTATATCATCTCTGACTTGCAGGGGGACCAGGACCTCAAGGATCCGACGGACCTCAAGGACCCGAAGGACCTCAAGGACCTGAAGGAAAGGCTGGTATGTATCAACATTCGTGTAAATCAAATGCATTCTAGTTACAATTAATCGTATTTGCTCACAAGGCACAAATAAATCATTTAAAGAATTGTTTTTAACAACCCCACCAATAACACTGTAACTTGTCTGTTGAGTTTGCAAATAACGCATACTGTGAATTCGTCTAATTTTCAAGGGTACACACTTTCGTTATTGATGTCACATTGTGTTTTCGTGGATATTTAATATAGTGGTTTTACCAACGTTGATAAACAACCCTTACTAATGTGTATTTCTTTGAACGATAAAATTCGTTGTTCACAATTTCCCGCAAAATCAACCATCCCATTCCTATGAATACAAATGAATCAATAGAAGATAGCTATCTGAAATATTGGCAGAAATTAAGAATATGATACCTGTCAAACCACTATAACAAGTAAAAGTTAAAGATCTATTTAAACAGATTGTTTTATAGTATTGTAAGTATACTGTCATATCTTATCATCTTACTGTCAGGAGCAGACGGAGCCGCTGGTATGTATCATCTCCCGTCCATGTCAATTGCAGCCTGTTTGCACTGTGTCGGTTATGCTTGCAAATAAACATTTAACTTTTCTGTGGTTAAAGAATTTACTTGCAATTATATTTCAACATCATTGTTATAATAACTAACCTTTTGAAACATGGCGTACAAATCATCTCTTTAATTCCTTAGATATCATTTTAGGATAATTGTTCAATTTTCAAGCCGCATACACACATTTGTTAATTGAAGTCATAATATATTTTCGTGGATATTTAAAATAGTGATTTTGACAACGTTTTGTATACAAGCCTGAAACATGTGTATTTCTTTGAACAATAAAATTCGCGGTTCACGTATACCCTCGAAATCAACCATACCATCCCTGCAAGTACAAATGATACAATAGAAGATAGTTATCTGAAATGTTGAAAGAATAGAATAATATGATACTTGTCGGCCACTTATACAAGTACAAAGATAGTTTTTATATTATTGTACTTTTGCTATCTTATTTTCCTTCACTTTCAGGTTCAAACGGAAACGATGGTATGTATCAACTTTTGTGTGTATGCCAATTGCAACCTGTTTGCACAGTATCTATTATGCTTGCAAATACACATTTAAGTTTTCTTTGGTTGAACAAAATACTTGCAATTATATGTAAACATTATAATCATTACAAACCTTTTAAAACATTGCTTTCAAATCACCCGTTTAAATCTTTAGATAACATTTTTTAATAGCTGTTCACGTATTTTCAAGACGCATACAAATGTCTATATACACGACGATTATGGTACACATTTTATAACTTTAATTCATACCAATGTTAGGTTCTTGAAAATAAAATATATATTAAAAGTATTATAAGGATGACATTATATCATCTCTGACTTGCAGGGGGACCAGGACCTCAAGGATCCGACGGACCTCAAGGACCCGAAGGACCTCAAGGACCTGAAGGAAAGGCTGGTATGTATCAACATTCGTGTAAATCAAATGCATTCTAGTTACAATTAATCGTATTTGCTCACAAGGCACAAATAAATCATTTAAAGAATTGTTTTTAACAACCCCACCAATAACACTGTAACTTGTCTGTTGAGTTTGCAAATAACGCATACTGTGAATTCGTCTAATTTTCAAGGGTACACACTTTCGTTATTGATGTCACATTGTGTTTTCGTGGATATTTAATATAGTGGTTTTACCAACGTTGATAAACAACCCTTACTAATGTGTATTTCTTTGAACGATAAAATTCGTTGTTCACAATTTCCCGCAAAATCAACCATCCCATTCCTATGAATACAAATGAATCAATAGAAGATAGCTATCTGAAATATTGGCAGAAATTAAGAATATGATACCTGTCAAACCACTATAACAAGTAAAAGTTAAAGATCTATTTAAACAGATTGTTTTATAGTATTGTAAGTATACTGTCATAACTTATCATCTTACTGTCAGGAGCAGACGGAGCCGCTGGTATGTATCATCTTCCGTCCATGTCAATTGCAGCCTGTTTGCACTGTGTCGGTTATGCTTGCAAATAAACATTTAACTTTTCTGTGGTTAAAGAATTTACTTGCAATTATATTTCAACATCATTGTTATAATAACTAACCTTTTGAAACATGGCGTACAAATCATCTCTTTAATTCCTTAGATATCATTTTAGGATAATTGTTCAATTTTCAAGCCGCATACAAACATTTGTTAATTGAAGTCATAATATATTTTCGTGGATATTTAAAATAGTGATTTTGACAACGTTTTGTATACAAGCCTGAAACATGTGTATTTCTTTGAACAATAAAATTCGCGGTTCACGTATACCCTCGAAATCAACCATACCATCCCTGCAAGTACAAATGATACAATAGAAGATAGTTATCTGAAATGTTGAAAGAATAGAATAATATGATACTTGTCGGCCACTTATACAAGTACAAAGATAGTTTTTATATTATTGTACTTTTGCTATCTTATTTTCCTTCACTTTCAGGTTCAAACGGAAACGATGGTATGTATCAACTTTTGTGTGTATGCCAATTGCAACCTGTTTGCACAGTATCTATTATGCTTGCAAATACACATTTAAGTTTTCTTTGGTTGAACAAAATACTTGCAATTATATGTAAACATTATAATCATTACAAACCTTTTAAAACATTGCTTTCAAATCACCCGTTTAAATCTTTAGATAACATTTTTTAATAGCTGTTCACGTATTTTCAAGACGCATACAAATGTCTATATACACGACGATTATGGTACACATTTTATAACTTTAATTCATACCAATGTTAGGTTCTTGAAAATAAAATATATATTAAAAGTATTATAAGGATGACATTATATCATCTCTGACTTGCAGGGGGACCAGGACCTCAAGGATCCGACGGACCTCAAGGACCCGAAGGACCTCAAGGACCTGAAGGAAAGGCTGGTATGTATCAACATTCGTGTAAATCAAATGCATTCTAGTTACAATTAATCGTATTTGCTCACAAGGCACAAATAAATCATTTAAAGAATTGTTTTTAACAACCCCACCAATAACACTGTAACTTGTCTGTTGAGTTTGCAAATAACGCATACTGTGAATTCGTCTAATTTTCAAGGGTACACACTTTCGTTATTGATGTCACATTGTGTTTTCGTGGATATTTAATATAGTGGTTTTACCAACGTTGATAAACAACCCTTACTAATGTGTATTTCTTTGAACGATAAAATTCGTTGTTCACAATTTCCCGCAAAATCAACCATCCCATTCCTATGAATACAAATGAATCAATAGAAGATAGCTATCTGAAATATTGGCAGAAATTAAGAATATGATACCTGTCAAACCACTATAACAAGTAAAAGTTAAAGATCTATTTAAACAGATTGTTTTATAGTATTGTAAGTATACTGTCATATCTTATCATCTTACTGTCAGGAGCAGACGGAGCCGCTGGTATGTATCATCTCCCGTCCATGTCAATTGCAGCCTGTTTGCACTGTGTCGGTTATGCTTGCAAATAAACATTTAACTTTTCTGTGGTTAAAGAATTTACTTGCAATTATATTTCAACATCATTGTTATAATAACTAACCTTTTGAAACATGGCGTACAAATCATCTCTTTAATTCCTTAGATATCATTTTAGGATAATTGTTCAATTTTCAAGCCGCATACAAACATTTGTTAATTGAAGTCATAATATATTTTCGTGGATATTTAAAATAGTGATTTTGACAACGTTTTGTATACAAGCCTGAAACATGTGTATTTCTTTGAACAATAAAATTCGCGGTTCACGTATACCCTCGAAATCAACCATACCATCCCTGCAAGTACAAATGATACAATAGAAGATAGTTATCTGAAATGTTGAAAGAATAGAATAATATGATACTTGTCGGCCACTTATACAAGTACAAAGATAGTTTTTATATTATTGTACTTTTGCTATCTTATTTTCCTTCACTTTCAGGTTCAAACGGAAACGATGGTATGTATCAACTTTTGTGTGTATGCCAATTGCAACCTGTTTGCACAGTATCTATTATGCTTGCAAATACACATTTAAGTTTTCTTTGGTTGAACAAAATACTTGCAATTATATGTAAACATTATAATCATTACAAACCTTTTAAAACATTGCTTTCAAATCACCCGTTTAAATCTTTAGATAACATTTTTTAATAGCTGTTCACGTATTTTCAAGACGCATACAAATGTCTATATACACGACGATTATGGTACACATTTTATAACTTTAATTCATACCAATGTTAGGTTCTTGAAAATAAAATATATATTAAAAGTATTATAAGGATGACATTATATCATCTCTGACTTGCAGGGGGACCAGGACCTCAAGGATCCGACGGACCTCAAGGACCCGAAGGACCTCAAGGACCTGAAGGAAAGGCTGGTATGTATCAACATTCGTGTAAATCAAATGCATTCTAGTTACAATTAATCGTATTTGCTCACAAGGCACAAATAAATCATTTAAAGAATTGTTTTTAACAACCCCACCAATAACACTGTAACTTGTCTGTTGAGTTTGCAAATAACGCATACTGTGAATTCGTCTAATTTTCAAGGGTACACACTTTCGTTATTGATGTCACATTGTGTTTTCGTGGATATTTAATATAGTGGTTTTACCAACGTTGATAAACAACCCTTACTAATGTGTATTTCTTTGAACGATAAAATTCGTTGTTCACAATTTCCCGCAAAATCAACCATCCCATTCCTATGAATACAAATGAATCAATAGAAGATAGCTATCTGAAATATTGGCAGAAATTAAGAATATGATACCTGTCAAACCACTATAACAAGTAAAAGTTAAAGATCTATTTAAACAGATTGTTTTATAGTATTGTAAGTATACTGTCATATCTTATCATCTTACTGTCAGGAGCAGACGGAGCCGCTGGTATGTATCATCTCCCGTCCATGTCAATTGCAGCCTGTTTGCACTGTGTCGGTTATGCTTGCAAATAAACATTTAACTTTTCTGTGGTTAAAGAATTTACTTGCAATTATATTTCAACATCATTGTTATAATAACTAACCTTTTGAAACATGGCGTACAAATCATCTCTTTAATTCCTTAGATATCATTTTAGGATAATTGTTCAATTTTCAAGCCGCATACAAACATTTGTTAATTGAAGTCATAATATATTTTCGTGGATATTTAAAATAGTGATTTTGACAACGTTTTGTATACAAGCCTGAAACATGTGTATTTCTTTGAACAATAAAATTCGCGGTTCACGTATACCCTCGAAATCAACCATACCATCCCTGCAAGTACAAATGATACAATAGAAGATAGTTATCTGAAATGTTGAAAGAATAGAATAATATGATACTTGTCGGCCACTTATACAAGTACAAAGATAGTTTTTATATTATTGTACTTTTGCTATCTTATTTTCCTTCACTTTCAGGTTCAAACGGAAACGATGGTATGTATCAACTTTTGTGTGTATGCCAATTGCAACCTGTTTGCACAGTATCTATTATGCTTGCAAAAACACATTTAAGTTTTCTTTGGTTGAACAAAATACTTGCAATTATATGTAAACATTATAATCATTACAAACCTTTTAAAACATTGCTTTCAAATCACCCGTTTAAATCTTTAGATAACATTTTTTAATAGCTGTTCACGTATTTCAAGACGCATACTAATGTTTATATACACGACGATTATGGTACACATTTTATAACTTTAATTCATACCAATGTTAGGTTCTTGAAAATAAAATATATATTAAAAGTATTATAAGGATGACATTATATCATCTCTGACTTGCAGGGGAACCAGGACCTCAAGGACCCGACGGACCTCAAGGACGCGAAGGACCTCAAGGACCTGAAGGAAAGGCTGGTATGTATCAAAATTCGTGTAAATCAAATGCATTCTAGTTACAATTAATCGTATTTACTCACAAGGCACAAATAAATCATTTAAAGAATTGTTTTTAACAACCCCACCAATAACACTGAAACTTGTCTGTTGAGTTTGCAAATAACGCATACTGTGAATTCGTCTAATTTTCAAGGGTACACACTTTCGTTATTGATGTCACATTGTGTTTTCGTGGATATTTAATATAGTGGTTTTACCAACGTTGATAAACACCCCTTACTAATGTGTATTTCTTTGAACGATAAAATTCGTTGTTCACAATTTCCCGCAAAATCAACCATCCCATTCCTATGAATACAAATGAATCAATAGAAGATAGCTATCTGAAATATTGGCAGAAATTAAGAATATGATACCTGTCAAACCACTATAACAAGTAAAAGTTAAAGATCTATTTAAACAGATTGTTTTATAGTATTGTAAGTATACTGTCATATCTTATCATCTTACTGTCAGGAGCAGACGGAGCCGCTGGTATGTATCATCTTCCGTCCATGTCAATTGCAGCCTGTTTGCACTCTGTCGGTTATGCTTGCAAATAAACATTTAACTTTTCTGTGGTTAAAGAATTTACTTGCAATTATAATTCAACATCATTGTTATAATAACTAACCTTTTGAAACATGGCGTACAAATCATCTCTTTAATTCCTTAGATATCATTTTAGGATAATTGTTCAATTTTCAAGCCGCATACAAACATTTGTTAATTGAAGTCATAATATATTTTCGTGGATATTTAAAATATTGATTTTGACAACGTTTTGTATACAAGCCTGAAACATGTGTATTTCTTTGAACAATAAAATTCGCGGTTCACGTATACCCTCGAAATCAACCATACCATCCCTGCAAGTACAAATGATACAATAGAAGATAGTTATCTGAAATGTTGAAAGAATAGAATAATATGATACTTGTCGGCCACTTATACAAGTACAAAGATAGTTTTTATATTATTGTACTTTTGCTATCTTATTTTCCTTCACTTTCAGGTTCAAACGGAAACGATGGTATGTATCAACTTTTGTGTGTATGCCAATTGCAACCTGTTTGCACAGTATCTATTATGCTTGCAAATACACATTTAAGTTTTCTTTGGTTGAACAAAATACTTGCAATTATATGTAAACATTATAATCATTACAAACCTTTTAAAACATTGCTTTCAAATCACCCGTTTAAATCTTTAGATAACATTTTTTAATAGCTGTTCACGTATTTTCAAGACGCAAACAAATGTCTATATACACGACGATTATGGTACACATTTTATAACTTTAATTCATACCAATGTTAGGTTCTTGAAAATAAAATATATATTAAAAGTATTATAAGGATGACATTATATCATCTCTGACTTGCAGGGGGACCAGGACCTCAAGGACCCGACGGACCTCAAGGACCCGAAGGACCTCAAGGACCTGAAGGAAAGGCTGGTATGTATCAACATTCGTGTAAATCAAATGCATTCTAGTTACAATTAATCGTATTTGCTCACAAGGCACAAATAAATCATTTAAAGAATTGTTTTTAACAACCCCACCAATAACACTGTAACTTGTCTGTTGAGTTTGCAAATAACGCATACTGTGAATTCGTCTAATTTTCAAGGGTACACACTTTCGTTATTGATGTCACATTGTGTTTTCGTGGATATTTAATATAGTGGTTTTACCAACGTTGATAAACAACCCTTACTAATGTGTATTTCTTTGAACGATAAAATTTGTTGTTCACAATTTCCCGCAAAATCAACCATCCCATTCCTATGAATACAAATGAATCAATAGAAGATAGCTATCTGAAATATTGGCAGAAATTAAGAATATGATACCTGTCAAACCACTATAACAAGTAAAAGTTAAAGATCTATTTAAACAGATTGTTTTATAGTATTGTAAGTATACTGTCATATCTTATCATCTTACTTTCAGGAGCAGACGGAGCGGCTGGTATGTATCATCTTCCGTCCATGTCAATTGAAACCTGTTTGCACTGTGTCGGTTATGCTTGCAAATAAACATTTAACTTTTCTGTGGTTAAAGAATTTACTTGCAATTATATTTCAACATCATTGTTATAATAAATAACCTTTTGAAACATGGCGTACAAATCATCACTTTAAAAACTTAGATATCATTTTAGGATAATTGTTCAATTTTCAAGCCGCATACAAACATTTGTTAATTGAAGTCATAATATATTTTCGTGGATATTTAAAATAGTGATTTTGACAACGTTTTGTATACAAATGTATATTTCTTTGAACAATAAAATTTGCGGTTCACGTATACCCTCGAAATCAACCATACCATCCCTGCAAGTACAAATGATACAATAGAAGATAGTTATCTGAAATGTTGAAAGAATAGAATAATATGATACTTGTCGGCCACTTATACAAGTACAAAGATAGTTTTTATATTATTGTACTTTTGCTATCTTATTTTCCTTCACTTTCAGGTTCAAACGGAAACGATGGTATGTATCAACTTTTGTGTGTATGCCAATTGCAACCTGTTTGCACAGTATCTATTATGCTTGCAAATACACATTTAAGTTTTCTTTGGTTGAACAAAATACTTGCAATTGTATGTAAACATTATAATCATTACAAACCTTTTAAAACATTGCTTTCAAATCACCCGTTTAAATCTTTAGATAACATTTTTTAATAGCTGTTCGCGTATTTTCAAGACGCATACAAATGTTTATATACACGACGATTATGGTACACATTTTACAACTTTAATTCATACCAATGTTAGGTTCTTGAAAATAAAATATATATTAAAAGTATTATAAGGATGACATTATATCATCTCTGACTTGCAGGGGGACCAGGACCTCAAGGACCCGAAGGACCTCAAGGACCTCAAGGAAAGGCTGGTATGTATCAACATTCGTGTAAATCAAATGCATTCTAGTTACACTTAATCGTATTTGCTCACAAGGCACAAATAAATCATTTAAAGAATTGTTTTAACAACCCCACCAATAACACTGTAACTTGTCTGTTGAGTTTGCAAATAACGCATACTGTGAATTCGTCTAATTTTCAAGGGTACACACTTTCGTTATTGATGTCACATTGTGTTTTCGTGGATATTTAATATTATAGTGGTTTTACCAACGTTGATAAACAACCCTTACTAATGTGTATTTCTTTGAACGATCAAATTCGTTGTTCACAATTTCCCGCAAAATCAACCATCCCATTCCTATGAATACAAATGAATCAATAGAAGATAGCTATCTGAAATATTGGCAGAAATTAAGAATATGATACCTGTCAAACCACTATAACAAGTAAAAGTTAAAGATCTATTTAAACAGATTGTTTTATAGTATTGTAAGTATACTGTCATATCTTATCATCTTACTTTCAGGAGCAGACGGAGCGGCTGGTATGTATCATCTTCCGTCCATGTCAATTGAAACCTGTTTGCACTGTGTCGGTTATGCTTGCAAATAAACATTTAACTTTTCTGTGGTTAAAGAATTTACTTGCAATTATATTTCAACATCATTGTTATAATAACTAACCTTTTGAAACATGGCGTACAAATCATCACTTTAATTCCTTAGATATCATTTTAGGATAATTGTTCAATTTTCAAGCCGCATACAAACATTTGTTAATTGAAGTCATAATATATTTTCGTGGATATTTAAAATAGTGATTTTGACAACGTTTTGTATACAAGCCTGAAACATGTGTATTTCTTTGAACAATAAAATTCGCGGTTCACGTATACCCTCGAAATCAACCATACCATCCCTGCAAGTACAAATGATACAATAGAAGATAGTTATCTGAAATGTTGAAAGAATAGAATAATATGATACTTGTCGGCCACTTATACAAGTACAAAGATAGTTTTTATATTATTGTACTTTTGCTATCTTATTTTCCTTCACTTTCAGGTTCAAACGGAAACGATGGTATGTATCAACTTTTGTGTGTATGCCAATTGCAACCTGTTTGCACAGTATCTATTATGCTTGCAAATACACATTTAAGTTTTCTTTGGTTGAACAAAATACTTGCAATTATATGTAAACATTATAATCATTACAAACCTTTTAAAACATTGCTTTCAAATCACCCGTTTAAATCTTTAGATAACATTTTTTAATAGCTGTTCACGTATTTTCAAGACGCATACAAATGTTTATATACACGACGATTATGGTACACATTTTATAACTTTAATTCATACCAATGTTAGGTTCTTGAAAATAAAATATATATTAAAAGTATTATAAGGATGACATTATATCATCTCTGACTTGCAGGGGGACCAGGACCTCAAGGACCCGAAGGACCTCAAGGACCTGAAGGAAAGGCTGGTATGTATCAACATTCGTGTAAATCAAATGCATTCTAGTTACACTTAATCGTATTTGCTCACAAGGCACAAATAAATCATTTAAAGAATTGTTTTAACAACCCCACCAATAACACTGTAACTTGTCTGTTGAGTTTGCAAATAACGCATACTGTGAATTCGTCTAATTTTCAAGGGTACACACTTTCGTTATTGATGTCACATTGTGTTTTCGTGGATATTTAATATTATAGTGGTTTTACCAACGTTGATAAACAACCCTTACTAATGTGTATTTCTTTGAACGATCAAATTCGTTGTTCACAATTTCCCGCAAAATCAACCATCCCATTCCTATGAATACAAATGAATCAATAGAAGATAGCTATCTGAAATATTGGCAGAAATTAAGAATATGATACCTGTCAAACCACTATAACAAGTAAAACTTAAAGATCTATTTAAACAGATTGTTTTATAGTATTGTAAGTATACTGTCATATCTTATCATCTTACTTTCAGGAGCAGACGGAGCGGCTGGTATGTATCATCTTCCGTCCATGTCAATTGAAACCTGTTTGCACTGTGTCGGTTATGCTTGCAAATAAACATTTAACTTTTCTGTGGTTAAAGAATTTACTTGCAATTATATTTCAACATCATTGTTATAATAACTAACCTTTTGAAACATGGCGTACAAATCATCACTTTAATTCCTTAGATATCATTTTAGGATAATTGTTCAATTTTCAAGCCGCATACAAACATTTGTTAATTGAAGTCATAATATATTTTCGTGGATATTTAAAATAGTGATTTTGACAACGTTTTGTATACAAGCCTGAAACATGTGTATTTCTTTGAACAATAAAATTTGCGGTTCACGTATACCCTCGAAATCAACCACACCATCCCTGCAAGTACAAATGATACAATAGAAGATAGTTATCTGAAATGTTGAAAGAATAGAATAATATGATACTTGTCGGCCACTTATACAAGTACAAAGATAGTTTTTATATTATTGTACTTTTGCTATCTTATTTTCCTTCACTTTCAGGTTCAAACGGAAACGATGGTATGTATCAACTTTTGTGTGTATGCCAATTGCAACCTGTTTGCACAGTATCTATTATGCTTGCAAATACACATTTAAGTTTTCTTTGGTTGAACAAAATACTTGCAATTATATGTAAACATTATAATCATTACAAACCTTTTAAAACATTGCTTTCAAATCACCCGTTTAAATCTTTAGATAACATTTTTTAATAGCTGTTCACGTATTTTCAAGACGCATACAAATGTTTATATACACGACGATTATGGTACACATTTTATAACTTTAATTCATACCAATGTTAGGTTCTTGAAAATAAAATATATATTAAAAGTATTATAAGGATGACATTATATCATCTCTGACTTGCAGGGGGACCAGGACCTCAAGGACCCGAAGGACCTCAAGGACCTGAAGGAAAGGCTGGTATGTATCAACATTCGTGTAAATCAAATGCATTCTAGTTACACTTAATCGTATTTGCTCACAAGGCACAAATAAATCATTTAAAGAATTGTTTTAACAACCCCACCAATAACGCTGTAACTTGTCTGTTGAGTTTGCAAATAACGCATACTGTGAATTCGTCTAATTTTCAAGGGTACACACTTTCGTTATTGATGTCACATTGTGTTTTCGTGGATATTTAATATAGTGGTTTTACCAACGTTGATAAACAACCCTTACTAATGTGTATTTCTTTGAACGATAAAATTCGTTGTTCACAATTTCCCGCAAAATCAACCATCCCATTCCTATGAATAAAAATGAATCAATAGAAGATAGCTATCTGAAATATTGGCAGAAATTAAGAATATGATACCTGTCAAACCACTATAACAAGTAAAAGTTAAAGATCTATTTAAACAGATTGTTTTATAGTATTGTAAGTATACTGTCATATCTTATCATCTTACTTTCAGGAGCAGACGGAGCCACTGGTATGTATCATCTTCCGTCCATGTCAATTGCAGCCTGTTTGCACTGTGTCTGTTATGCTTGCAAATAAACATTTAACTTTTCTGTGGTTAAAGAATTTACTTGCAATTATATTTTAACATCATTGTTATAATAACTAACCTTTTGAAACATGGCGTACAAATCATCTCTTTAATTCCTTAGATATCATTTTAGGATAATTGTTCAATTTTCAAGCCGCATACAAACATTTGTTAATTGAAGTCATAATATATTTTCGTGGATATTTAAAATAGTGATTTTGACAACGTTTTGTATACAAGCCTGAAACATGTGTATTTCTTTGAACAATATAATTCGCGGTTCACGTATACCCTCGAAATCAACCATACCATCCCTGCAAGTACAAATGATACAATAGAAGATAGTTATCTGAAATGTTGAAAGAATAGAATAATATGATACTTGTCGGCCACTTATACAAGTACAAAGATAGTTTTTATATTATTGTACTTTTGCTATCTTATTTTCCTTCACTTTCAGGTTCAAACGGAAACGATGGTATGTATCAACTTTTGTGTGTATGCCAATTGCAACCTTTTTGCACAGTATCTATTATGCTTGTAAATACACATTTAAGTTTTCTTTGGTTGAACAAAATACTTGCAATTATATGTAAACATTATAATCATTACAAACCTTTTAAAACATTGCTTTCAAATCACCCGTTTAAATCTTTAGATAGCATTTTTTAATAGCTGTTCACGTATTTTCAAGACGCATACAAATGTTTATATACACGACGATTATGGTACACATTTTATAACTTTAATTCATACCAATGTTAGGTTCTTGAAAATAAAATATATATTAAAAGTATTATAAGGATGACATTATATCATCTCTGACTTGCAGGGGGACCAGGACCTCAAGGACCCGACGGACCTCAAGGACCCGAAGGACCTCAAGGACCTGAAGGAAAGGCTGGTATGTATCAACATTCGTGTAAATCAAATGCATTCTAGTTACAATTAATCGTATTTGCTCACAAGGCACAAATAAATCATTTAAAAATGAATACGTTTTATCAACATTTTGATCAAACTTTTCATTCACTTAAAACAAAAATAATCATTTAAAGAATTGTTTTTAACAACCCCACCAATAACACTGTAGCTTGTCTGTTGAGTTTGCAAATAACGCATACTGTGAATTCGTCTAATTTTCAAGGGTACACACTTTCGTTATTGATGTCACATTGTGTTTTCGTGGATATTTAATATAGTGGTTTTATCAACGTTGATAAACAACCCTTACTAGTGTGTATTTCTTTGAACGATCAAATTCGTTGTTCACAATTTCCCTCATAATCAACCATCCCATTCCTATGAATACAAATGAATCAATAGAAGATAGCTATCTGAAATATTGGCAGAAGTTAAGAATATGATACCTGTCAAACCACTATAACAAGTAAAAGTTAAAGATCTATTTAAACAGATTGTTTTATAGTATTGTAAGTATACTGTCATATCTTATCATCTTACTTTCAGGAGCAGACGGAGCCGCTGGTATGTATCATCTTCCGTCCATGCCAATTGCAGCCTGTTTGCACTGTGTCGGTTATGCTTGCAAATAAACATTTAACTTTTCTGTGGTTAAAGAATTTACTTGCAATTATATTTCAACATCATTGTTATAATAACTAACCTTTTGAAACATGGCGTACAAATCATCTTTTAAATTCCTTAGATATCATTTTAGGATAATTGTTCAATTTTCAAGCCGCATACAAACATTTGTTAATTGAAGTCATAATATATTTTCGTGGATATTTAAAATAGTGATTTTGACAACGTTTCGTATACAAGCCTGAAACATGTGTATTTCTTTGAACAATAAAATTCGCGGTTCACGTATACCCTCGAAATCAACCATACCATCCCTGCAACTACAAATAATACAATAAAAAATAGTTATCTGAAATGTTGAAAGAATAGAATAATATGATACTTGTCGGCCACTTATACAAGTACAAAGATAGTTTTTATATTATTGTACTTTTGCTATCTTATTTTCCTTCACTTTCAGGTTCAAACGGAAACGATGGTATGTATCAACTTTTGTGTGTATGCCAATTGCAACCTGTTTGCACAGTATCTATTATGCTTGCAAATACACATTTAAGTTTTCTTTGGTTGAACAAACTACTTGCAATTATATGTAAACATTATAATCATTACAAACCTTTTAAAACATTGCTTTCAAATCACCCGTTTAAATCTTTAGATAACATTTTTTAATAGCTGTTCACGTATTTTCAAGACGCATACAAATGTTTATATACACGACGATTATGGTACACATTTTACAACTTTACTTCATACCAATGTTAGGTTCTTGAAAATAAAATATATATTAAAAGTATTATAAGGATGACATTATATCATCTCTGACTTGCAGGGGGACCAGGACCTCAAGGACCCGACGGACCTCAAGGACCCGAAGGACCTCAAGGACCTGAAGGAAAGGCTGGTATGTATCAACATTCGTGTAAATCAAATGCATTCTAGTTACAATTAATCGTATTTGCTCACAAGGCACAAATAAATCATTTAAAAATGAATACGTTTTATCAACATTTTGATCAAACTTTTCATTCACTTAAAACAAAAATAATCATTTAAAGAATTGTTTTTAACAACCCCACCAATAACACTGTAGCTTGTCTGTTGAGTTTGCAAATAACGCATACTGTGAATTCGTCTAATTTTCAAGGGTACACACTTTCGTTATTGATGTCACATTGTGTTTTCGTGGATATTTAATATAGTGGTTTTATCAACGTTGATAAACAACCCTTACTAATGTGTATTTCTTTGAACGATAAAATTCGTTGTTCACAATTTCCCGCAAAATCAACCATCCCATTCCTATGAATACAAATGAATCAATAGAATATAGCTATCTGAAATATTGGCAGAAATTAAGAATATGATACCTGTCAAACCACTATAACAAGTAAAAGTTAAAGATCTATTTAAACAGATTGTTTTATAGTATTGTAAGTATACTGTCATATCTTATCATCTTACTTTCAGGAGCAGACGGAGCCGCTGGTATGTATCATCTTCCGTCCATGCCAATTGCAGCCTGTTTGCACTGTGTCGGTTATGCTTGCAAATAAACATTTAACTTTTCTGTGGTTAAAGAATTTACTTGCAATTATATTTTAACATCATTGTTATAATAACTAACCTTTTGAAACATGGCGTACAAATCATCTCTTTAATTCCTTAGATATCATTTTAGGATAATTGTTCAATTTTCAAGCCACATACAAACATTTGTTAATTGAAGTCATAATATATTTTCGTGGATATTTAAAATAGTGATTTTGACAACGTTTTAGTATACAAGCCTGAAACATGTGTATTTCTTTGAACAATAAAATTCGCGGTTCACGTATACCCTCGAAATCAACCATACCATCCCTGCAAGTACAAATGATACAATAGAAGATAGTTATCTGAGATGTTGAAAGAATAGAATAATATGATACTTGTCGGCCACTTATACAAGTACAAAGATAGTTTTTATATTATTGTACTTTTGCTATCTTATTTTCCTTCACTTTCAGGTTCAAACGGAAACGATGGTATGTATCAACTTTTGTGTGTATGCCAATTGCAACTTGTTTGCACAGTATCTATTATGCTTGCAAATACACATTTAAGTTTTCTTTGGTTGAACAAAATACTTGCAATTATATGTAAACATTATAATCATTACAAACCTTTTAAAACATTGCTTTCAAATCACCCGTTTAAATCTTTAGATAACATTTTTTAATAGCTGTTCACGTATTTTCAAGACGCATACAAATGTTTATATACACGACGATTATGGTACACATTTTATAACTTTAATTCATACCAATGTTAGGTTCTTGAAAATAAAATATATATTAAAAGTATTATAAGGATGACATTATATCATCTCTGACTTGCAGGGGGACCAGGACCTCAAGGACCCGACGGACCTCAAGGACCCGAAGGACCTCAAGGACCTGAAGGAAAGGCTGGTATGTATCAACATTCGTGTAAATCAAATGCATTCTAGTTACAATTAATCGTATTTGCTCACAAGGCACAAATAAATCATTTAAAAATGAATACGTTTTATTAACATTTTGATCAAACTTTTCATTCACTTAAAACAAAAATAATCATTTAAAGAATTGTTTTTAACAACCCCACCAATAACACTGTAGCTTGTCTGTTGAGTTTGCAAATAACGCATACTGTGAATTCGTCTAATTTTCAAGGGTACACACTTTCGTTATTGATGTCACATTGTGTTTTCGTGGATATTTAATATAGTGGTTTTATCAACGTTGATAAACAACCCTTACTAATGTGTATTTCTTTGAACGATAAAATTCGTTGTTCACAATTTCCCGCAAAATCAACCATCCCATTCCTATGAATACAAATGAATCAATAGAAGATAGCTATCTGAAATATTGGCAGAAATTAAGAATATGATACCTGTCAAACCACTATAACAAGTAAAAGTTAAAGATCTATTTAAACAGATTGTTTTATAGTATTGTAAGTATACTGTCATATCTTATCATCTTACTTTCAGGAGCAGACGGAGCCGCTGGTATGTATCATCTTCCGTCCATGCCAATTGCAGCCTGTTTGCACTGTGTCGGTTATGCTTTCAAATAAACATTTAACTTTTCTGTGGTTAAAGAATTTACTTGCAATTATATTTCAACATCATTGTTATAATAACTAACCTTTTGAAACATGGCGTACAAATCATCTCTTTAATTCCTTAGATATCATTTTAGGATAATTGTTCAATTTTCAAGCCGCATACAAACATTTGTTAATTGAAGTCATAATATATTTTCGTGGAGATTTAAAAGAGTGATTTTGACAACGTTTTGTATACAAGCCTGAAACATGTGTATTTCTTTGAACAATAAAATTCGCGGTTCACGTATACCCTCGAAATCAACCATACCATCCTTGCAAGTACAAATGATACAAAAGAAGATAGTTATCTGAAATGTTGAAAGAATAGAATAATATGATACTCGTCGGCCACTTATACAAGTACAAAGATAGTTTTTATATTATTGTACTTTTGCTATCTTATTTTTCTTCACTTTCAGGTTCAAACGGAGCCGATGGTATGTATCAACTTTTGTGTGTATGCCAATTGCAACTTGTTTGCACAGTATCTATTATGCTTGCAAATACACATTTAAGTTTCCTTTGGTTGAACAAACTACTTGCAATTATATGTAAACATTATAATCATTACAAACCTTTTAAAACATTGCTTTCAAATCACCCGTTTAAATCTTTAGATAACATTTTTTAATAGCTGTTCACGTATTTTCAAGACGCATACAAATGTTTATATACACGACGATTATGGTACACATTTTACAACTTTAATTCATACCAATGTTAAGTTCTTGAAAATAAAATTCCTATTAAAAGTATTATAAGGATGACATTATATCATCTCTGACTTGCAGGAGGACCAGGACCTCAAGGACCCGAAGGACCTCAAGGACCTCAAGGAAAGGCTGGTATGTATCAACATTCGTGTAAATCAAATGCATTCTAGTTACAATTAATCGTATTTGCTCACAAGGCACAAATAACTCATTTAAAAATGAATACGTTTTATCAACATTTTGATCAAACTTTTAATTCACTTAAAACAAATATAATCATTTAAAGAATTGTTTTTAACAACCCCACCAATAACACTGTAGCTTGTCTGTTGAGTTTGGTCGATGCCACTGCTAGTGGACATTTCGTTCACGAGGGTATCACCAGGCCAGTAGTCAGCACTTCGGTGTTGACATGAATATCAATTATGATGTCATTTTTATAAATTTTCTGTTTACAAAACTTTGAATTTTTTCGAAAAACTAAGGATTTTCTTAACCCAGGAATAGATAACCTTAGCCGTATTTGGCACAACTTTTTTGAATTTGGATCCTCAATGCTCTTCAACTTTGTACTTGTTTGGGTTTATAACTATTTTGATATGAGCGTCACTGATGAGTCTTATGTAGACGAAACGAGCGTCTGGCGTACTAAATTATAATCCTGGTACCTTTGATAACTTGTAACACAACTGGGTCGATGCCACTGCTGGTGGACGTTTCTTCCACGAGGGTATCACCAGCCCAGTAGTCAGTTCTTCGGTGTTGACATGAATATCAATGATGTGGTCATTTTTTTTTTTAATTTTCTGGTTACAAAACTTGGAAATGAGGAAGACTTGAAATTTGTTTTGTTATGTCTATGTTATAAGCCTTTATAAAATGAATAATCGTTGAATATCATAATCAATGCTTCTGTATACCCATGAAGACCACCAGAAGTAGAAACACATAAATAATGATTCAACAATGGAAAATAAATTTTCTGAAATGTTAAGAGAAATGAGGTTGTTCGAACAGACTGTTTTGATAATACTGTACTTTTGATATTTGATCTTTGTTTAATTTTCAGGACCACAAGGAACTCAAGGACCTCAAGGAGTTGAAGGTATTATATATTCTTAAGTATGAATCGTTGCAAAAGAGGGGTGAAAGATACCAGGGGAACATTCAAACTCATCAATCGAAAATAAATTGACAACGCCATGGTTAAAAATTAAAAAGACGAACAGACAAATAATAGTTCACAAGAAACTACATAGAAAACTAAAGACTGAGCAACACGAACCCCAACAAAACTGGGGGTGGTCGCAGGTGCTTCGGAAGGGTAAGCAGATCCTGTTCCACATGTGGCATACGTACAAAACATTTGACACATTGCTTACAACTCATCTTTTTAATTCTTGAAATAATATTTTAGGACAGCTGTTCAAATCAAGCCATATATAGATGCTCTCTACTATATATTGAAAGAAAAAACGGACACGGTACACTTTAACTAATACAAATGCTTGGTTCTATCAATGGAATATGTTGTAAAAGCATTAGCATGATGATTTTTTCTCACTTTCAGGACCCCCAGGACCAAAAGGATTAGATGGTATGTATTGATTTTGTATTGGTATACGAATTGCATAATGTTGGTAATTAATTTGATAAAATCTCAAAAACTCAAATTACACCAATACTTTCGAAATCTTTAGAAATAGAGACACTAAAAAAGATTGATTTCGTTTATCATGTATTATGGGAACGATAAAAAATATTATCAGTTAGATGTACAAATAAAAAACAAATTTAATATATTTATAAAAATTAAAAGATTCAAGAAATTTCCAACTGTGCAAAATGCGTTTTAATGCAATGTATTTCAGCAAAGGTAAATTGTATGGTAGCTTAAAAATGAAAGTGAACATTGAACTATTGTTTATCGTGTTTCAGTTGCACAACTTATGATGTTGATGATCTGTTATCAATACTATTTGTTTAAATGTATACGCATCTGAGATGTAAATTATATTGATAATGATAAGTGTACTTTTGAAATAAGAGTGTTCATCTCAAAATCAGTTAAACTGATGCTACAATAAATTATGTAAAAGAAATTTATCTAAATGCAACAAAATATATAATGCATTATTTCAAGAAAAATGTCCCCATGGGAATAGCCATATCTACATCATAGTGTAGCAGTATTAAAAGAGTGTGTTTATTTCAATTATAACAAGCATACATTTATTTCAATTTAAAAGTGATGTAAATCTAAAATATATCGTTCATTAAACTGTCATTGTCGTTAGCATCCAGTCGTTATAGATAAATTTAGTTTGCTGATGTTAACAAGCTTATTGGTAAGATATATAGTGTCTAATTTCATTTTTGTCAAATTTTACAAAGCTGTAGTTTTAAGTCTTGGTTTTGTATGTATATGACTTCAATAACACAATAGTCATTGGTCAAAATACAGACGACTATCTCCATAATTCAAATTTTATTTTATATATGGTTTCATCAAAGCTCATTTTTTACAAAAATCTCTCTTACATTATTACATATACTTATTTGTGTATACCTGGAAATTTATTCCAAATATCTTTTTATTTTATAGGAAATAATGGTGACAAAGGAGACAGAGGGGACAAAGGAGACAATGGAGATAAAGGAGACAAAGGAGATGCTGGTATGTTTCATATTACAGACAAATATTTTTTTATACTTATTGTCAAAATGGAAGACTTTGATTGGTCTATCCAATGTCAAACGCTTTATTACCCTCCACAAAGACACTAGATCAAATGTGTGCTTTACTAAATTATTTAATTTATTGAATACGGAGGGTTGTTATGTACATAAGGTTACTGTTTATTACTTTGTTTTTGATATTCAAAACACAGTAATAACGGAATATTCAGTATAAAAAAAACCACATAGCTGAGAAGGTGGTAGAGCAGATTGTTACCCCGAGAAATCATTGTCAACTGGGAAAAGGGAGATTGTGGGTACATGTATGTACCATATTACAGACACAAATGTTTTTTTTTATATTTCGTGTCAAAATGCCAGAATTACATATGTATACCTAAAATGTATTCCTATGTTATATCAAAGGAGATGTTGGTATGTAACCTATAAATGACACCTAATCAATATACGCTTTGTGACAATGTCAGACTTTTATTGGTCAATTCCATGGCAAATGCTTAATTATCCTTCACAGAGACACTAGATCAATTGCGTGCTTTACTTAATATGAATGGTTATGTACAAGACGTTATAGTTTATTACTTTGAAATTCAATACACAGTAATATCGGAACATTCAGTATAATAAATTGAATAAAACTTAGCTGAGAGGGTGATAGAGCTGATTGTTACCCCGAGAAATCATTGTCAAGTGAGAGAAATGATATGCGGGTATTTACCATATTACAGACAAATATATTATAAGGCTTCATGTCACAATGCCAGACTTATATACGTACTTGTGAAAAATGTAATCCAAACATTATTTCATTCTAAAGGAAATAATGGAGACAAAGGAGACAAAGGTGACAAAGGAGACAGAGGAAATGATGGTACGTACCATATTAACACACAAAATATATATAATTATTGTCAAATTCAAGACTTTGATTACTCAATAGCATAAGCATGGTAAACACTTGTTCATCCTTCACAGCAACACTAGAGTGTTGTACTGAATACGGATGGTAATGTACAAGACGTTATAGTTTATTAATTTGAAATTCAATACAGATTCAAATCAGTTATACCAGAAAATTCAGCAGAATAAATTAAATAACACATAGGTGAGAGGATGATAGAGCACTTTGCTTTCATTGAGAGAAATTGTTGTCAACAGCGTCGACGCGAACTTACAGTATGAAAACCTGTTTTGAAAAATTATAGCGATATGTCAAATGCAATTGCTGTAGTTATCATTACAACAGCATCAGAACCAGAACAAACAATTAAAAATAACAACGACTCGAATATCATGATGAATGTATATTATTCTGTAACCGATAAACATATACAGTATTTTTTGTTTGTTTGCAGGTATTGGACTCACTGGACCACCAGGACCCCCGGGACCACCAGGACAACCAAGTATTGTTATACATATTTCTAATAATTTTGCATTGTAAAAAAAAAAGACAAACATTAGTGCAAATTAAACATTTTCCATTCATATTTATAAATTTGTCCAAACAACCCTTAGGTATAAAATGTTCAGAAAATATAAACAAATGTTAAATTTAAGAAATTCCAAAAACAACAGCTGATTGATTCGAAATCAGACATGCCTTAGAGCCTTTAATTGCAAAGCAGTTCTGCATAAAACCAGTTGTTTTTTTATACACAATTTACTTAGTTGGAAACTTTTGAAATAGTTGTATTGTCAGTTTTCAGTTCATGTCAATGATTTTAAACTCATAGAACACTTTTGTTTCATTCTTTTTTTAATATGTGCTTTTATTTCATATTTTATCAAAATTAAAAACAAAAGATTTGAGATAAATACAATCCATCATTGTAGATGTTCGATAATTATTATTATTGAATGAGTGTTGAGGTATAATAAAGTGCACTAGCGATGATAACTTTCTTTTTCAAATACACTACAAGACTTGTTATCCCACAAAATCTTTTTTATATGAGATAAAATTTGAATTCATTTGAATAAATATCAAAAGTAAATCGTAGTTTGATATGCAATTGTGAACTTTTTTTTTAGTAACTATTATCCGAGTTATAAAAAAAACAAAAATCAAAAAGATTAATGGTTTACTCTTATAAATGACTTTCAAATGTGTAACAAACCTCTGACGTGTATAGTTCACGTCTGTTCGAGGATTTAAAAAGATAAGTTAAAGGTCCCTAATTAAGGAAGCAAAAGGGAAAAGTAGACATTTTCCAAATTAAGATGCATAATGGTTAGTGGTGCCAAAATTGCCACATTTCAACAAGACCAGTTTTCTACTGTTGTCCTTGAATGATTTTGTTAAATCCAACTATGACAAAGTGGACTATTCAATGGCATGACAAATAACTAGCAAAATAATGATGATATCATATCAAATGTAAATAATTCATTTAACATTACCATGAATTCAGAACATATAGAATAAATAGTTGTAAATGACAAAAACGTGAAAAATTATTACAATAACGTGAAATACATACTGATTAATGTATATAATTCTGAAACCGTTTAACAAGTATGGTTTCTTTTATGTTGACAGGTATTGCACTTGCTAGTCAACAAGAACCACGAGAAGTACAACTCCCACCAGGTACTGTTATACATATTTTGAGTTATTCTTAATATACATGGGTGACATTTATCATTGTATCAAATAACCTTGTTAATATACTAAGCTAATGTAAATCTTAAATGTGTAGATCGTCGGTTAGTCATATGTATGATGTGAATAAATATTGTTTTAGTTACAAAGCTGTCCGGATATCATGATTATGTATTCGACTAACATATGTTCATGTTTCACAAGAAAAGCCGTTTTCCCTCCAGGTATCGGGTTGGTTTTGTTTTCAATTATGGTAAAATTACAAACTGTGCTACGCATGATTAAATGATCATTTGAAATAACAAATCAAGCGATTCGAAATCAAACAAACCTATAGCATATAACGTATAAAACAACTTCATTTCGATTTGTGTTTTGTTTAGCCTAGAATGCTTCCATCAATCTTAATGTTTGCATGTGATATAAAGTGATACGTTTTCTCATTAATTACTTGTCAATATATTGTTACTAATATCAAACGAAAAGCATACTGTATGTATTGTTATCATACGGTGGTTTAATACACCTTGACTAAAATAATTTGGCTCGTTTAACTGTTGACTAAATATTGACTTTTACCATGACTGAAATAGAAAACTTGACTAAAAACTTGAAAAACATACTTTTCGAAAAATTATAAGAAATATACATTGTAGCAGCTCGACAAAGACTTATAACTTAGTAGAGTATCAAGGAGCTTGATATTTCCTTCACAAAAAAAACGTATTTTTTGGTTTACAATGTTATCTGCTTGTACTTTTATGTAACCCCTTAAGGAGTTTTTTTTAATGAAAACCATTAACTTTAAATGTAATAATCGAGCACAATTATTGTTATTTTAAATGGCATGTACCTGTTTTCAGCTTAAGGGGTATAGTGGTTAAATGGCGATGATTTTTAAGATCACTTGTTTGTTGATAATAGTCTGTCATTTTCGTCAATGCCTTTCTGACTTCCTTTTGACAGAACATTTTCAAATGATGGTTTTAGTTGTGAGCCATGTCTTATTCTGAAAATTGTAATAAATAAATCTCTTTCTAATTTCATGTATACGGTTTTCACTTTAAGAGGTAGACGTTGATTACATAAAGTTTTTGTTCGAAAAAGATAAGTGTTTATAAACATTGGTTACGTTAGTGCTTTAATTTTGAAGGGATTCTTGTGTATACAAGTTCTTGGAAAATTAATTGTTTCATACGTTTCAGGGGTTTTCGGATATGTGTTTGTGTCCCAAATTAAGGAATTTCCCTAATACCTGATAATTATTTGCAACCGGTTGCATCATTTTGTTATCCATGATCATTCTTAAAGCGTCCGAAGATTCTATAATGTCGATGGGAATATTAAAATCAAAACTATATGGCAATAAGATCTGAAAACCGACGAAAACTCAACACGTTAACAAAACATTACAATTAGATTATCGTGAACTTAGAATTTAACTAATCAAAAAGCTGGGTTTTGTGTTTCGAGCACAAAATGTGTACTCCGAGCACGTAGAAAGGTTTTATCATCGAAAGCCATAGGTATCAAATCATGTGCTCTAGAAGGGTTAACAATTCTGCTCCATATGTGACACCCTTCAAATTATAAAAATCAAAAATGAGATGACAAATAAAGGCCTTGGCTTTTTGTGTTTATTCTAAAAATAGGTTAAAACTAAATCATGTATATGACCTTTTCTGAAGAAAACGAAGGTGAGTTATAAGTCAATTTCTAATGATTTTTTTCATTTATTTCAATGGAATCTTTACAATGAAATCGAGAAGTAAAAATCAAAAGTTGTTTTAGGACGGTTTCTTACTCTCTTTAGATATCGTATATCATTGTACCGGTAGCTTTTTTTGTGTTGATTTGACTTTACTCAACAGAAAATACCAAACAAAAACATCAAATAGAAAGGAAACAAACAGTTATTTTGGTCATATACCTACTACAATGGTTTTACGATAGTAATTATTTGGAATTTTAAGTTTGAAATTTTATTTAAGCATCGTTTTTTTTACGAAACTCTGCTTACAAGTCCTGACTGTGATGATATATGTGTCTCCAAAAACACAACGATAATTGGACGAAATACTCCCTCCAAATATACTGAGTGCCAATGAAAACGCAACACTTGGTTTTTCAAAAATAAAATGTATGTAAGAAATGATAATCTCTCAAAATAAATTGTTCTTGAAAATTAACAATTTTAACAATAGATCGATATCAAACAAAAATGTGTTATTGTCATCTTTCGGTCGCAATAGGTAAACGAAACATCCAATGTCGAATCATCAACTACCAGTCCTAACACAAAATGTTACAACCCCGTGGTGCACGCAATCTCGACAGCGCCGTGGAATTTATCATCCCGGACGTTTAATGTGATCCCGAGGAATGTTATTACACTTGTCCCGCAAAGCAAACTCAAGCTGACTTTATGATATTGGAGGTGGTTTTCACCGTCTAAAACATGTCAAATCTTATGCAAAATTTGGTCGATCGGACCAAAATCCGGCGAAAAGCATGACTTTTAGCCAAGGCGGGTGCCAAATGTCTATGTAACCACCATTGACGTTTTTGGTACATAATGAATGATTTTTGCTCTACAGAATTCGATAATTACGCCAGACGGCCGTTTAGATGTCACTAAGGAAAGACTATGGTGCTCTTTAACAATTTTTGGGCAAATGGTGCTTTACTGAAATTGCTCCAAAGGTTCTACCGTGACCACCATTAAACTCTCGTGACATTTAGACAGCCATCATAGTCGATATCGGATATGTGAAAGACCAAATGTATTGGTCTTGCTGAGCGTTTCTTGCTTTTTGTACCCCGGGATGTGGCTTATCATTAAATTATCCATTTTGGTTGAATGTGTGGATGATTTGGGTTATTGTAGAGGCTACAACTTCAGTCTTCTCGTAATTGTATGCTGTTAAAGGCTTCATTGGATCATGCCCAAAACTGCATGTCGCTGGTTGTCGGAAAGTCCTGGCATTTACTCAAATTTTTATTGCAGTGTCCTAACAATAAGGGCGAGAAAATTCATGACATTAGCCAAGCTTTAAATGACAAAATCGTGAAAATGGTGCGTATGTTGAAAAGCGGTGAACTCGGTTTATGTTCGGTCAAAATAACCCTTACTTAGCATTTGTTCTTAAAATCGCTCAACCGTAAAGTTGTCGAAATTTGTCTTAACAGTCATTTTCAAACAACTATACAAAGTTCTAATATAAATAAAATAAAAATTATAAGATTTTTGGAAAAACAAAAGTGTTGCGTTTTCATTGGCACTCAGTATATATATTTATAATCAAAAAATTCTATTGTACATTTTTCATGAACTTATTCACTTGACTCAAAATTTATTCTAAATACTTTTTCATTCTATAGAAGCTATAGAAAATAATATAAAAGGAGACAAAGGAGAGAAGGGAGACAAAGGAGAGAAGGGAGAAAAGGGAGATGCTGGTATGTGACAAAATATTTTTATCATACTTCATGTCAAAATGCCAGATTTGTATTACATAATTCCATGCCAAACACCCGTATTACCCTTCACGGACACCCTATATCAATAGTGCGCTTTATTGAAAAAAGGTTTGTTGTTATTCACAAGACGTCGTTGTTTACGTTGAGTTCGAAATAAGATAGACAGTAATAATAAAAAAATCGGTATAATAAATTGAATAACACATAGTTGAGAGGGTGATAGAGCAGATAGTTACCCCGAAAATCTTTGTCATCCTAGGCAAAGCTTAACTAGTATTAAGAAATTTTTATTCAAAAATCGGTTACTTAAAAACAGAATTTTGACTTTAATATCTTTTAAACCAAATAAAAGGTATACACATATTATTCGAAAATTTGGTGTACCTGTAGTCTGCTAACGGGATCGTACATAGTTCATCCTTATTTAAAGGTAAAGAGATGTTGTTTACCTCTAAAATAGAAAATCAAATCATGTTTTGTAACTCGATCCTTTCATATAGCAATAAATATAACAGTTAAATACGTTTTGCTCGTGGTTTTTTTTTCAACCTTTTTTTCAAAAGCAGACATCTTCATTTTTGATATATTAAATCGTATGTAAAATATATAGAAGCACTTGTCTCATTTTAAACTGATACTACCTAACTGTCATTGTTAACCGTAAATATTTTCTTGTTATCAGATACATTAGATTTGTATAATTATTCAATTCATAGTAGACAAGCAGTATCAACCCGTACCCACCTTTTGTTTCCCACCCCCGCCCCCCTTATTGCAAAATTCACATTTATATTTCACAAGTATGACAAATATTTTAGAAAATGATAATGATCTGATATCAAATGTAGAACATTACAATAGAATCAGAACCAGTTTCATAAACAGTGGGGGGACAATAAGAAGAATAATACAGTGATGCCTGTATATAATTCAGTAACATATGCATATTATCACAAGTAATTCTTTTCTGTTGGCAGGTATTGGAATAACTGGACCACAAGGACCACAAGGTATGAGTATAAATACATATATATGTACCATTTTGCATCGTACCAAATAGACTTGTTACTACACTATGCACGATGTAAATGGCAAATACGTACATCATTGGTTAATCGTGTGTATAATATTAATGAATATTGTTTTCTTCAATAAGTTATTATTTATTCGGCTTACATTAAATGAACCTGTTTTACAAAACAAATTGTCTGCCTTTTTGATCTTTTGTAGATTAGTTTTAAATTAGAGTAACAGTCGAAACTTTACTACGTATTACACATTGGTTCTTTAAAAACAAACGATTCAAAATCAGACAAAATATATAGCCATCATTCGAGTTATTTTACACTAGTCATTTAAGACCCTTAAGGGCTTCCGGTTTTCGGTATCAACAGAGCTCCGTTTTGATAACCGTACTTTGAAAAATAAATATGAACAATATTAGGATGAATGTATATTATTCTGTAACCGAAAACATGTGTACTTTATTTTCTAATGGCAGGTATTGGACTTACTGGACCAAAGGGTCCACAAGGTTCACAAGGACTACAAGGAAAACAAGGACCACCAGGTATTGTAATACTTATTTTAAGTAATTCTTACATATATATTTGAAAATTTTTGTATTGTACCAAATACCCATGTAAATATACTATGCACTTTGCATTGTTTATAAATTGTAGTTAGGCACATTATCAGTATACAGACAAATTTATAATCATGTGAGTTTACAATATTTTAATAGCAATTCTATATAACTGTCAAAGAGATATCAAAGTACTCAGAAATGGCATGTCTCAGAATTAATTGAAATTCATGTCACATGTTTGCTTAGTAATACTAATTTATAAAATAAAGTTATTTTTTCTAAATTCAATTCATGGTTGCCATGGGTGACGGGCAACCATTTTTTGATATTTCTGCTCATTTTCTGGAAAAAATACTAAGATTTTGTCGAATTTGAAACATTTATTTCAGGGCATAAATACAAAACAATAACTATTGAATGACATTTATGTTCATAAACTGCATTTCTGTTACTATAAAATAAAAAGTATAAAGTGTCAAGTCCAATAAAAAAAAAATTTTAATGGTATCTTAATAGGGTACTTTCTCCAAAACTCCATTTCTGGAAAAAAGTGATTTTCATCATTTTTCAAATTATTCTCTAAGAAAATTGCAGTGTAGAAAAATCTTAAAACTTGTTATCATGTTTCATTTATATATGTTAAAGAATTTATTAAAAAATTGGATCGGGTAATTTGGGGGATTTATAGAAAAATCATTCCAAAGATGAGACAAAATTCAATATCTGGAAAAACCCATATTTTCACCAATTTTCAAAATATTTTTTTAAAAACCCAAAGGGTAGCATATTTCTGAAACTTTGGTGAGGGTTAAAGTAACTTAAGTTGAACATTTCTGCCAAAAAGAATAATTGGGTATTTTTTTTCCCGGTTTATGAAAAATCGTTCCAATGTGGAGGCAAAATTCGATTCTGGAAAAACCCAAATTTTTATTTTTTTCAAATAATCCTGTAAAAAAAGCAACAGGTAGAGTATTATTGAAACTTTGCTTAATGTTTCAGTAACTTATGTTGAACATCTCAGAAAAAAATGGATTGGGTAGTTTTTTTCTGATTTTTAGAAAAATCATTCCGAAATTTAGGCAAAATTTGATTCTGGAAAACCCAAATATTTACAATTTTTTTAAATTGTTTTTTAAAAAACCCACAGGGTAGTGTATTTCTGAAACTTTGCTTGATGTTAAAGTAAATTAAATTGAAATTTTCTAAAAGTAAATTGGTTTGGGTATTTTTTTCTGTTTTATAGAAAAATTGTTCTGAAATTCAGGCATAACTCCATTTCTGGAAAAATCAAAATTTTTACTATTTTTCAAATTATTCTCGAAAAAGGCCAAAGGGTCATGTATTTCTGAACTCTACTTAATGTTCAAGAACCTTAACTTGAACATTTCATAAAACAATTGGATTGGATATTTTTTTCCAATTTATCATGTTTATAAAATAGTTTGGTTTAAACATATTTATTTATAGTGGATTGGGAAACAAGTTTTACAACTTATATTAATCCCTTTCCACTTTGCGGGTGCGAGTGCTGCCTTGTAGCGGCATTAGCCTACTCTTTTTCGAAATCTACAAGGGTGTCTTTAACGTGCAAGAGATATGGCTCTCTCTTAACACGGGTCAGCCATTTATCGTCCCCGTCCGACGGACTATCATCGTTTCCTCAAGACCATACTCGCAAATGGTGTCAAGGGAGAGCCGAAAATTGAGTTCCTGAAATTTTCATCCCAAACGGGAATCGAACCAGGAACCTTTGTGTTAGTAGTCCGATGCGCTAACCACTACACCACGGCTCTCTACAATATAAAATAGTTTAACAGTTTGGTCAAAATTCTATATTGGTTTTTTTTTCCTGCAAAATTTTATTATTTTTTCAAATTATTCTTAAAAAAAAATCCCACATGATAGTGCATGCATTCCTGAAACTTTCCTTAATGTTAAGTAACTTCAGTTGAATATTTCAGAAAAAAAATTGAATGGGTATTTTTTCTAATTTATAGGGTCCTAGTTCTGAAGTTTGATTGAAATTCCATTTATTGAAGGTTTTTTGTCTACAAAGTTTTTCAGCGCTCCCAAAAAAGGGTAGAATATTTCTGTAAATTCTGTCTATGTGAAAGTTTCTGAGGTTGAACATTTCATAAAAACAATAGACCAGGATTTTTATCTATTTATAGTAACATAGTTTCAAAGTTCAGTCAAAATTCTATATAGCTTGAAGAAGAAATAAAAAATGTTCAGGTTTTCAAATTATTCAAAAAAAAAAAAGGTTAGGAGGATATTCCTGAAACTTGTCTTAATGTTGATTCTACATTAGTGTTAAATTTCATGGGAAAAAAATGTCTTTTTATAGTTAACACAGTTCAAAGTAAAAATTCATGAGTATCTGTTCAATCAGTTTAGCAAAGAACTCTCAATGTCAGAAATTGCTTGTTCCCTCAATGCTCCATTCTTTCTACAGTGTCTAGAGAAAAAACTTGTTATTTGCTGTGGAGTGAGAAACTCTTCAATTGAAAATCTTCTGGTCCCATCTGCCTTTTTCACACTCCTCATAACTACGGCAACATTTTCAGGGTCTTCCTTATGCCCTGTTTGAAGTCCTATGTTAAACCTTTCTATCAAAAAGTTCTTCTGATTGTCACTAAATCTCTTATTTTTTCTGTCAGTTTTTATTGCCCAACCACGAGATAGATGGTGTTCTCCTTCCATTTCACCACAGTTTCCTGTAAGAGTAATTTCTTTTGAATTTACTTGGGATTCTGCTAATTTGTCAACATATTTAGTCTTCAGCACATCTGCTTTACTGACTCTTTCTGAATGAATTTCACAGTTGTCCAGAATTAAATGGTTGTTAAAGTCCTGATGGGAGTTAAAAGATGCAGTGCATCCATCATTAGTACATGTAAATATATCTTCACTTTGTTGGGTTGATGAAGATGATGCAGATGCTGCTGTTGTTGATGATGATGATACTGATGATGATGACTGTACAAGAGGATGGAAGTCAACTATTTCACTTGGGTTTTCAATGATTCTCAATTTCGGCACAATGACATCTGCTAGGTTTAATGGTACAAGTTTACCTGCAAAGGATAAAGCAAAAAATGCAAAAAGGCCTAAAAAATTGATAAAAGATACACATTATACAGACAATTATATTCTACTATCGACCTTTAAACTATACTAATACAGGTGTACAGATAATATGAAGTAGTATATGAATATGATATGTGTAGTAGATGACAATGTGGTCTCTTTGTATCCTGCTCCTGTCGTGAATGAATGGTTATGACCAATTACTGTTAACATCACAGTTCAATTTGCGGTCCTAATTGTGGAACATGTTTAAGTCATATTGATTTCATAGCAAATTCAATGAGGCTTAAATTAAAATATTGTTTGTTTGCCCTTTACCGACCGACCCTATAAATTTGTTCCGCCTGAAATTCTTTTATTTGTATTTACCAGCAAGATTTTATTTTATTTTATTTTTTCGTTCCTACCAAAAATCTTATATTTGTATTTCCCGCTCAAAACTTTTTTACCGGAATCCTCGGGTTTTATCTTTAATGTATAAGGTCCAGTCCGTTTGGTATCACCTGAGCGTTTGACATGAACAATTGCATTTGAAGTTTCAAAGCATTTGTTTGAAATCGAGGAAATCATGATATAACGTACGTTACTCTGTATCTTAAGGCTTTATACTTAAAGAGCAGGGTTCATTTACAAAAAAAGTTTGTTTGATACAAAATTATCAACATGTGTACAAACTAATTTGTAAACGGACGTTGTATTCTACATGTTCTATGTAGCCTAGGAATGGCCTTTTGTGATGCGCAGATCAGGATGATTATGTTAACGATGCCGCTATATTATTTATATCTGACATGAACCAAAAGTGACAAAACCCTGTAAAGAAGAGAATATCTGGCAGTAAAATCGCCAAGTTTTCCATACAAATCATTTATAAATGCGATGTTTAAAACTACGTGACAATTGAGTTTTAATTCTTGTAGCATTTTTATTGGAAACAAAGGCACACACGAAATTTTTAACACTCTAGGGACTTTTTCTACTAGTAATTATATATAATGTATGTCTGTCCGGACATATCTTACCAGTACAAAGTTATCTCTAACAGAAAACCTTTAGGTAAGCGTACAAGGTACGTAGTACAGAATATAAGTGCAAGTTCAAAGTTCCAGGCATGTAAAAGTTGAAGATATGAGGCACAGCTCTATATTTTGATATTTGAAAACGAAATAGTAGTGCATATGAATATATGTGCTTCACATTCTACGTGATATTTTTTCCCTTCAAAACTAATAGTCCAAGAAAACTTATTTGCAAAAACAAAACAGACAAAAATGATATTTCTATATCTAAAAAATGACATTATGCTGATTTTGTATATATAAAATAAAATATTAAACCTACCTGCCTACCCATGAAAAATAATATACCGAGCCAAGTTATTTTTTTGGGGGAAAAAATAAAATATTTTACCTACCTACCTACCCTGTTTCAAAACATAGGGTCGGAAAAGGGCAAACAAACAATTTTTTAATTTAGGCCTGATTGGATTAGAAAAAAAAAGTATCAAATTAAATGCAGGATAAAATCTGGCAAGAATCAGGATCTGCTTATTTTCCTGCAACACCTAAGGTTGTTCCCATTTATTTTAAGGACACGACTACAGTCCCTTTACTTTAAACCACCTACTACAAAAAGCAGAGGATGAAAAGGCACACTTAACATAAATACTTCAATATTGAACCTAGCCTCATTCCCCAAGATTTTTTATGGGACTGTGTTTCTTTGGCACTTATTCAATTCTAAATTACCTGCTCCAAGCTTGTAGTGTCTCCAGACTTTTACACCATTTTCAACAAACTCAAAGTTATTCATGGCTGATATAGATGGAACTTGAACTTTCTGGTGAGGATGTGTAGCACTAGTGTCAGTTTCAACCACTTTAACTACATAGCGCACTTTTTTGGATGTTTTTTCTATTGCCTACAATATAAAATTGAATAAAATAAGTAAACCAAATTGTGTTGTGCACTTATATATAACCAAATACAATTATTCGAAACAAAATGTTAAAACAAGAAATTAGTAAAGTTCCAGCTACAAATAAAAATCTAGATATGACAAACTAAAGCTATTTTTGTGAAGCAACACAACCTGACTGAAGTTAAATAATATTCTTATAATACATGTATGGAGATTTAATAAAAAAAAGTGTAAATTAATAGGTGAACTAAAATTTGTTAACAGTTCTAATTAAATTATGTCAACAATATAACGGTATATATATACAAGGTTGATGCTGTTGTAGAAATTATGCATACAGAGTTCATGACCTTGTATTTAAAAAAAAAATGTAGACATTGCATTAGAATGAAGATAACAGAATGATATTTAACTATAGATATGATACTTCCAGTCCACATGTTACATGATAATTAAATAAGACCATGCACATCTTTACAAATTATGATGAAACCACACTGATTTATTAGAGTTAAAGTCTAAAATTGCAAATAATATTTTAACAGATCCAATCATATTTGAACAGCTGCGTACAAGATTTCCTGTTTCATATATAAACTACTAGAAACCGAAGCTTACAAGTGTTTGTAGGCTTGGCATACCTATTGTGTAATTCATTCACTCGTAGAAACAATGTTTTACAAAATAAGTAAAATACACTGCAATGTAATGCAATGTAATGCAATGTAATGCAATGTAATGTATTGTAATGCAATGTTATGCAATGATATGTTATGTAGACATTTACTTACTTCTTTCATCTGTGTTGCTGTCAAGACATCATTCCCTTGGTTAATGTATCTCCTTATGCTTGATTTCAGTGTTGCTGCTGTACGGTCACATGCTCCCTTTCCACTCTGTGCTTCACAGAAGTCATATGAAGTTACAAACTTGCTACAATACAAAGCATATATTGTCTCTGAGCTTTTGTAACAGCCAGCATTGTCTGACCATAGATGGATTTTGTCTATGCTGTTGTCTTGTTCTTTCAGGTCATTGACTATATCAAGGATGACTGCAGATGTTGCATACGAGTCTTGTGGTATTTGACCATTGAAAATATGGTTGAAAGCTAAACTTTCAATAACATTTCTTCGACGAAAAGCTACACCTATATGCCAAGAAAGACATCGTTTAGCAAACCAATTGCTCTGGTCTTCTCTGTACCTTCGTGGGAGGAACTTCATCGCCCAATCAAGAACTATCAAAATGTCATTTGGACCCATGGTGTTCATAATTTCTGCTTTGGCTTTCTCTTGATGGCAAGTTCTTATAATATGTGTCTTCCAGCTGAAAATATTGGTTTGAGCCTGGGATAATTTGTATTGGTAATCATCCCTGCAGTCTTCTTTTTCTTTCAGATCACTGTTAGCAATCAGGCTATTTAATGATGACAGCAATTCAGAAATTTGCTCACAGTTGCAGCAAACCATTTCATGATTATGACCACATAAGCAACTAAATGCTTCTTCTTTGTCGCTAAGTGCAAATATTCTGCAATGATCAGGAACAGTTGCCAGTTCAGAAATGTGAACCTGAAATACAAAAATTTTTTTTCATACCTTGACAAATGCTTGTGAAGTATATAAAGGTAATTTTTGTCCCTTTTTCATGTTTTTATGAAGCAATTACTGATTTATCTAATCTGTCTAAACTCATTATAATAGTTAAGAAGAAATCACAAAACACGAACTCAATCAAAAATGTAATGCAATGTTGATCCACGTAAAAATGTATTAATATATATATATCATAAATTATTTCATAAATGCAGTTACATGCCATTGTATAAGCATTTTTACCCTTTGCTTATGATGAGTTTTGTGGTATTTTTTGGCATCTGTTTATAAATGTCCACTTCCAATTTTGCGTACTCTCAAAAACCTTTTTCTTCAAGAGAAACAGAAATGGAAAATTTACAAATAAAAGTATGTTCAGATACTTTGACATGGTGCTGTTCCCTTTTGTTTGATTGATATTTTTATGTTCTAGACATTATTAGCAGGCTGCATATATTGGAGAACATGTGGCGGGAGTTGGATATCTTTTGTTTGTGTTGCAATTTGTGATTATTTTATTATATTCCCTTTAGCCATACATCGGTTTGAATCCCAGCAAGGAAAGAACAAAACATTTGCGAAAGCAAATTTACAGATCTATCATTGTTGGGTTGATGTTCAGACGAGTTGTATATATATATCATTGATTTTTCACATTTATGCACATTTCTAATATTTACAGTTTCTGCGGTTCAATTATGGGTCTCTGTGTCTTTGACACATATCCCGATCCTTTCTTTAAAAATGTTGATTAATATTTTTTACCTTGAAATCTGTTTTCAAATATCTTTTACATTCTTGAACAATTTCTGCATAATCCTTTGCTCTTTGATCTGTCAGTGCACCGACTTGACACAACTCTTGGACAACATTACAGATATCCTATAAAGATGAAGCAAAACCATCAACAAAGCCAGACTGCAAATTTGGATATTGATAGGCAGAAGAAAGTTATTTTGTGAGAATTATCCAACAAAAATATTTTTAAATATCAAAATATATAAGTATATGAATGAAAACCTAAGAAGTTTTCAGTTAATTCCCATGAGTAGTATAGGTGGAGCTGTGAATACAATTGGATATTCTTTAAATAAAGACAAAGTCCATGACTAGAACACCTCTAAAACAGTTTATCAAAAAAATAGTTGGAAAGATGAAAAAGATGGAATGAAAATTTCACAAAATTCTGTCAACTACATTTAAGAGAATTTGCGGATATATATACAAATTGTACAGGAGGACGGACCGATTTCCTCAGTCATTATGATGAACATGTATTTTGTAGTTCAAATGTTTTATATTATTAGTCCCAACTATGTTAAACAGGGTCCATTAATCCCATATTTCATATTATCATTGCTCATAAGTCCCAACTATAATATAACAGGTCCATGCATTGAAATCAAAGTAATGTGATTATGGTATACTAATCTGAAAAGCCCTTCCTCCTTCAGCAATAAAGTAATCTATTCCTTCAAAAGCTTTTCTTACATTTGCTGTACATTCAGTTAGAATTTTAAACATTGTACTGTCTCCTGAAAAGTAATAGAGTGTTATAATATAAATTAAACGAATGTCCCACAACAAACAAATGTGATGCATTAAAAATCATTTGTATTGCTTTTCATATCTTTTACTAAAGATTCACTCACTATTCTAAATTAAAAATGAGTCTCTTGCATAATTTTTATTTTTAGCAATCAAGTCACAATAGTTGAGGGCTATGGATAGTTTGAGAGATTATATTATTTCTTTAAGTCTTTTTTGTGTTACGAACTTTAAAATACTAGTTTATAAATTGATAACATATACATTGTTTACAGATGAAATAATATAAATGGGTACATTTACAAAATAAATGAAGTGATTCAAGCTGTCATGGCAAAAAAAACAGGTATTAAAAAAAACCCTCACCTAATGGTATCTCTTCATTTTCAGCACAATACTGTTTGAACTGCTGAATAATTGCAGCTGGTGCCATGCATCGTATCACATTGGGTGTTTCAATAATTTTCCCACTAGACAATCTCATTTTTCTCTCACCAAATGGCAAATCTTTTATGATGTGGGATGATGTTATAAAATCTAAAAAAGAATCAAGCTTGTGTGGGTCCATTTTCTGTCTGTGATGCTCTGTAATAGGTGGAGGTAAAGCACATCCATAAACTGCTGAGTGTTTTTTGGCGATGTAATATCTATACTCTGTGATGCCAGGAATCTTTTGAGACATCCCTTGAAATGACAAAGTTTTTGACAAGACTGATAATATCTGTCTCTTCAATTGCCATGACTCTGCCTTGCTATAAGATTCAGTCAAAGCATCTACTATTATACAATCTGTCTCAGTTTCAGCTGGTTGAATATTGCACCCATTAACTGATGAATAAACATCTTGAAGAACAACTTCTGTTTCATTTCTGAATAGAGTATCCACGACAGCTTGAACAACTTCTTTTATCTTCTGAATGTACCCTTTTTTTGTTTTATCTGTATATGAGGCCCATGTACAAACTGGTATGTTGAAATTGGCAACACCACACAAACTTAGAAAATGGTTTAAACTTTCCAACTTGCCACAGCACTCATAACTGTTTTGACTGGATTGCTAAAAATAGAAATGCAATAGATTCATAGTCTCTATATATATACAAGTTAATCATGTCAATTGGAATTATCTCCCTTATTTATTACGTCAATTGAAATTATCTCCCTTATACCACTGACCTAATAAAAAAAATATAATTTGAGTTGCTTTAAATAGTCCTAATATATGAACAAATTTACAGTTTTAGATTAAATATCTTTAATATATTTGGTTGATATTATCCTATTATTGAATTTGAATATATAATACTATGTAATATAACAAAATCAGGATAAATTCGTTACACAGTGTATTACCATTGTTATTCCAATTGATCCGGCGGAGCTTACGTTTTAACTTGCATAAGGACAGTCTTTTTTAAGATGTGTTTGATAAGGATGATTGCCGTTATAATTATAACTGATTTCTAATCACCTATCAGTGTCATCAAAGGAATTTTCAAAAGAATAACTGGACACTTCATTGATGAGTTTATTCTAAAACACCTATCTGTAGATGGATTGGTTTATTGTGAGCGAAACGGCTAAACTCCCCCCAGTCAAGTGAAATAAATTGAGTAATACAACTGTCTTAATACAGAATTTATCAGGTCAATTCTCGTATTCTCTGTAATTGATGCCAAGTGATGGCATTAGCTCAATAAACCTTAAGTCCAGGTGAGCTTAAGTGCAATTTTTTATGTGTTGTTTTCCTATGATTTATTATAAGGTAAAGGTCAAAGCCACTCAAAATGTAATCTTTCAATAAGATATAGTTACAAACTTTTTTTAATGCAATAAAAATGTTGAAAGAGAGATAACTGTGACAATGAGGATTCAAGTTAAAATGTGTGAGGAACTTTACCTGTGACAAATCAGCTTGCTCACATGTAGAGGGAAATGAATCTGTCTCAAACATTTCCTGAAAACAAAATATTCATAAAGTTATCCTGTTTTCTACAAAAAATGTAAGTGGTCTGATTGGTTATAGAGAGATTCCTACAATATGCAACTTTAGAAACAATAAATCGAAAAGGTTATTAATCATGTTAATAGCATAACCAAATCTTTCGACCCTAAATCAAACTTTAAAATTTATTCATGGAACATTAAACCAATAATAAACTGTTATCACAGAGATATGTCTCACCTTTTTTGTAATTTTGATACTGCAAATGTTGAAATTAAAATACCAATAATTTAGCCTGTTTACAAGTTACGCAAATATTTAAAGTAAATGGACCATAACTGAAGGTACATAATGCTAAACAATTTCCATGGAAATAGAATGTGCCAATGCTAGTACAACTTCATACCAAGTACCATTGACTTATCATGAGTCGTTGCCTTTATACAAACCTAAACACAAACCTAAACTTGTAGACTGTGTAAAAGTTTTAAAGTCTATAAACCATGAGGAGGGTGCAGCTATATAATCTCCATAGAAACAAGATTTGCAAATACCAATATATTTGTATACCAAATATTATTGACTTAGCTGACCTAACCACAAACCAATACATGTCATGTAAGCACTAGTAGTTCCACATTAACTGACCCAATCACAAACTTATACATGTATGTAAATTAAGCAGAAGTTTTAAAGTCAATAGACCATTACTGCATGAACTGATTGGGAGGGGTTGAATTATCGCCAAGGAAATGAGATATGGCAATGCTAATACAACTGAATACAAGATATCATGACCTTTCTCTAGTGGTTCACCACAAAATAAACTTATACATTGTTGATGCTGTTGCCACATGGAACAGCACATGATAATGATTGTAAGCATTTTACCTGCATTGGATCATCATTGTACAAGCTTTTGCTGTTATATGTATTCACATTTCTTCTGTGATTGTCCTTTTCATTCTGCAATAAATAATAATAAACAATTCAAATATTCTTTCAGTTGATGATGCTTTTAATGTACAAAGCATATATAGCATATATAGCACATAAAAATTTATAAGCAATTAGAGTATTCAATGGCAATAGATAATCCTGTACGAAAATAATCATGTGAATGGACAGACAGATGGACGGACGGGACAGAGGAGACAGACAAGACAGACAGACAGACAGACAGACAGACAGACAGACAGACCAGACAGAGAACAAAACACATCTGAAAAGGGGGAAAAATAAGTATAGTGATACATGTAGTGATACATACCAAGAATGCTGTACATGAAATCTCTTTTTCTTCTTCTTTATCAATCTTCTCCTCAGGAACAGGTGAACATATGCTTCGTCTGCAGTTGGCACATACAGCTATATTTTAAAATAAACAAAATTATGAATATAATGGCATGACTAACAGAATATTGGAAAATAAAACAAAATAATTATTTTATATAAGAGAAATGTGACTGAAGACACTATTTTTCCGCTCAAGCTTTATAATTGCAAATGGTGCGACAGGATGAAAAGACAGAATGATGAATAGACAGACGTTTAGAATATCATTCATCCCACAATTTTTCTAGTATTTGAACATATTCAATAGTATGTTCCCTAATGGAATTTTGAAAACAATGAAATTATCTTATCATGATTTTAACCCAAAGTAGTTATTTTATCATTGCATTATATACATTATTTAACATCGCAGTATTCTGTATGTGTCTGTCTCAAGTCAGTAGCCTGTAATTCAGGGGTTGTGATTTGTTGCTGTTTGACATATTTGATTTACATTCACAAATTGAAATAAAAATTAAGCCATTATTTTTCTTGTTTGAATTGTTTTTAATTTGTTGATGTTTTGGAGACTTTGGTCTATGCAATATGAGCTTTGCTCATTGTTGGAGGCATTATGACATGACATTTAGTTTTTACTGTTTTTGTCATTTTGTGGAGAGTTATTTGTTTGGCAATAATACCACATCTTTTTGTTTAAATTCTTCACAAATATATCAAATGTATTTTTTTGGTAGATTTGAAGCAATTTGGCTTATAGCGTCATTCGTGCATGATTTATAAAATGTATTTTTTTGGTAGATTCGAAGCGATTTGGCTTATAGCGTCCTTTATGTTTGATTAAGATCATAATTGGGTGAGACAGTCTTGACAATGTTCTGTAAACACACTCCCCCGCCGGTACATATATAAATATATAGGAAAGATTTGACGAAAAAAAATCAACTTTGTTATTTGCAGTTATTTCCCTTTATCTTTTTTACAGGGAGACAGATTAATATAAGGGAAACATTGTTTTGGAATTCCTTAGTATTATTGTATAACTGTATTTATATGTGTATGTCATGTACATGATTTTTTAAAAATGAAATATGTTTAACATGTTTAAAGTAAATGTATTTTTGATCACTAACAAAAAAGGTGATTTCAAAAAGCGTAGCGATTCTATTGACTTGTTTCTAGAATTCTCAAAAATAGTTTTGTATTTTAAAAGTATATTCATGGAGAATAACATATAAAACCCTGACGGGAGATCATTGTCCATATCAACATTTTGATCAACGATGTCTCATTTTCTTGATTCATGTTTTATCGTTTGATTTGTATGCATGAGCAGAAAATTTCTGACATGCGGACATGGTGAATATAAATATATATGAGTCATGCATAAACAGAGAATGGGGAAGGTACTTGTACATATATCTACATGTACAGTATACATTTTGTACAATTATCATTATTGAATTTAAAACTGCAAATGTCTGGACTTATATTGTGCAGACATTGTCATTATAAAATTGAATCCAATTCTGTGATACATTTTGTTAATGATTTTATTGAAGGTTTATAGCCCTTTATTCTCGGATAGACAGGGAATTTTTATTTTTGATTGCCAAATTGAATAATACGTGTAGGTTAGGATCCTATAATTTCTTGAGTAAAAATAAATATACATTAAGACAATTGAAAGGACATTTTGACATAAACAGTACATATTGTATAATCAGTCCACAAAAGCAATGGTTGAGTACAGGCTATATGTATATATAAATTTATAGTTTTATATGAATACTCAGCACACTTACCAACTGTCACTATTTGTGGGGGATTTCCCCCATGGAGGCTCCCAAATGAAAAATTGAGCAATTTTGTCCTCTATTTCAAAGAAAACAATTAATTTAACAATGGCTATGAACTTGTCAAAGCACAAAGAAGCAAACAAACACATAAGAATATATTTGAAGGCCCCCATTTTGTAGGACTATAAGAACCATCTTTCATGTAAAACACCCATGGGCATTTTGAAAAGTTGGCAGGTATGAATACTGTAAATTCTAAAATTATTGTGTGCATTTATTATTGCAATTTTTGAAGAATGAACAAGACAAGAGATAGATTATTTATTGTGATTTCAAGAAGATGTGAATAAAGACATTTGTACCTGCCCCCCCTTTTTGGGAAAAAAATTGGTTGCTTTTATAGGGAATCACTGAAGCGTGACTGGAGCAGGCCCCCTCTTAGGTCAGTCAGTGGGCCCCACTGATCCGCCACTGGAGTTATTATTATTGTGATTCTCACTCAGTCGCATTATTCTCATTCATATAATAAAAACCTCACATTAATTTCTGAATTTACAGTACTTTTTTTTTAATATTTTGCTTTATTATAAATAATAATAAAACTTACAAGTCCCAACAGGAATAACTATGCCAATTTTATTCCTAATGGTGACCACATTTGCAAAAGTCAGTTGCCTTTCCTTCTTCCTAGTATTCTTGGACCTGAACTTGGTGATGTCTGATGTTGTGGTGTCTGGGTGGGTACTGGCTAGTGGTGGAATTTCACAGTACACCCGCTTTCTTCTGTTGGCATTTCTCTCAAGGAGATGGGAAAAGTGCCGGGAACATATATCATATACAGTGTTGCTGGTATGGTTGGGGAAAATACCGCATTCAGTCAAAACTATTATTATATCATTTTCACTGCAATTACTCAAAGAAACTGTGTCATCTGAGCACTCAACCTGGCTTACTACATTACTGAACTTGCAAGTCATATCAAAATCTCTTCAATCCATCATAAAAAAACTGTGTCAATATATAATAATATCTATCAAAACTCGTCTGCTATCAATATTGTATGTCCTTCACCTACCTCCTTTTTAGGAGAACTACATCCTTGGTAAAAAGAGAGATAACCCTTGCCCAAAAAAGAAAATTCAAAGCTATCAAGTACTAAAAGCATGACAAAAAAAGACTTTTTGTTAATTTCAACTATTTTGATATATAACAAGATGATGAAAGTGACTGCAATGTGTAGTTTAGGAAAATACCTGTCAAATGGGGGTTTCCATTTTTCTAAAAATAGATTCCTATAAGCCATATTGACAGAATTTATATTTCAAATATCTTTGTTGTATCAAAAATACCCATCCCGATTTTTTGGTGAAAAAAACAAATACGTTTCAAATAAAATTATATAAAAATTTCCGAAAAATTGTACACTGCGTTTTGAAATGATTTAATGGTGAAATTGGTATGCATTTGGTTTATTTACACCTGGTTAGCTATTAAAACAAGCTAAAACACAATTAATTTGACCAAAATTTTGAACATGAAATTGAAATCAGATATCTTTATATGTATACATCATTGTTTGATATAAAAAAATTAAAAGTAAATCAAGTTAATAGGCAAAAAGAGCAAAATTGGTAAAATAGGTGATTTTTTAATAAAAATCACATGTTTTTAATAACAAGGCCGTTGTCATGGAAACAAAAACAAAATTTTGCAAAATAATGATTTTTTTTTACTTTGTTAGGGTGGACCTTTAATGTGACCAAATATTTTTAAAATTCATGGTACACCATTTCCAGACAACTTTGATGCTTACAGAGAATAGCTCTTAATGAACACCGTTTTTTCACAAAGCTTTGCTAACAATTTTGAGAATAATGTTCTATGAATATATTTCAAACAACAAACAGTCTGCCTTCCATATCTTGGTAAAATTAGACTCAATAAAAGTAAAAGTAAAAGTAAAGGTGTCACATTCGAAACTATACTACTTTTGATAGATTATTTTATTATAAAATAAGCGATTAAATTTTTAATCCTAAAATGTTTGCATCACGATTAAGGTTTGTATGTGAAATTGTGCAATACTTTTTTGCAGAAATTGCTTGTTATAAATTACAAATATCTTGTTTACTGTTATTACAGCGAGGGTATGATGCGAAAATGTTACTTTACTTGATTTAATAATAAGATTTGTATTGAATGAGTATGTCAACTTAATATTTAACAATATAGGACTATTATTTAGTTTCACTGTAAATTTAATGCATATGGTTTCTAGTGGTAAAGTAGTGTATATGATATTTGTTTTGAAAACGGTTGTATCAAACGTACTTATGATTTAAACAGTGATGTCACATGAACCACGCTAATCTACTTAAATATGTAAAATTAAAAACTCCAATACCTGATTAGTATTTGCTTCTTTTAACCAATGTTTTATCCTTTTTTAATTGGAATATTTTATTTGTGTATTTTTATGACATATCGCTTCAACTTAATTATTTTATGATATTTGTCTTGTTTTTGTAGGAAAAAATGGTAAGTTGGAAGATATTTTGAGAAGATTGTTTTCATTTAAAATTTATTATTTTTAGAAAAAGGAACTGTATGTGTTTTTTCGTCTCTTTAAATTGATATCATATAGCTTTTATTATTAGGCATGCTACAACACAAATGAATTAATCACATCGTTTTTACATTGACTTAAATTGAAAGATATCAGCTGAAAAGCTGAAAAGCTGAAAGGAAGAAATGATAAACATCATTCTATTAAGATCGGTTACACTATGTATTTTTTTTAAGATCATATAGCATTGTACCAGTAGCTTTGTAATATTCAGTTAAATCAGTCAGATTATTTCTATAATTATCATACGATGGCAAACAGCTGCATTATTTGTTTTTCAGTTCATATCCATAACTATAAACTCAAATAACACTTTTTAGTCAAATATAAACAAATATATGCCATAGTTTTTACTTTTATTGAAATTTAAAACTAGTGAGATGAAAACAATCCGGCATTTTAGATCTTTGATTATTGGTATAACTGACTTAGCTTAAAGGTATTACAAGGTTTACTGGTAATGACACGTTTCTTTCCAAAAAGATTTGACATTCCACAAAGCATTTAATAGATGTGATAATATATTCCGAAATGTGAACCAGTAACAGAAATAAATGTAGTGTGATATGCATTTTATACTAGTGTAATCATATAATTTCAGGGAAATTTGATATACGCGTCCATCTGTATGTCGAGAAAGGAAAACTAAGAATTGGCAAAATTGGTAAATATTTAGAAAAATTAGCAAATAGATTACATTTGTATTACACATGTATTAATAGTCTTATAATCTTTAAAGCATGTCAGTGTTCTGCTAAATCCGAATCAACAAGCAGGAATGTAATCAACAGAGTACTTGCTACATTCTTAACAATCATTATCTTATAAAATATCATTATACGTCGGTAATTTCATTGAATACACAACTCATAATTAGTGAATAGCTTGCCCTTCTGGAGCACCTAAGATCACCCCCAGTTTGTGGGTTGGGTTCGTATTACTTAGTCTTTAGTTTTCTGTGTTGTGATTTGTGTTCCATTGTTAGGTCTTTTTCTTTTTTTCACCATGGCGTTTCAATCTTCTCACACTTTTTTTACTAACAAAAATTAACTGATTATCATTAAAAAGTGCAAACAAAAACAAAATTCGGACAACTCGAAGGAGTAGGTAATTATTACATCTTCGATCTAGATGGTTAAAGTAAGGAGTACATGGTCCTTGAAAACAATTGTTTGTTTGAAGGAAAGGTTTAAAAGGGTTTTAATCGTAATTTAACTTGTTGATTATATTTTTTTATCATTACAATGTGGGAGGACTTTTATTGTAAAAACACATGTCTAATTTTGGGTTTCACTTACTTTCATTTTACAATTCGCTCTTTAATTACTGATATGTCTTCCTTTTGAAATGACTCATGACAATTTAATTTTTTCCAGTTTTTTAAACATTCTTTTTCTAATTTTACCCAGAAAGGTACCAAATACAGAATGCTGTTAAAGATTTCATCATAAAAGAAACTGATAACGACAACAAAAATGTTCCACAAAAAAACAAAGTCGACCCAAACCTACAAACATCGGACAAACCTGATACCAACAAACATGATGTGAAGAAACAATATAAAGTCAATAATGTCATCAAAAATAAACAAACAAAAGTGGGAAGTAGCTACGGCAAAGTCAATAAAGCAACTGGCTACGACAGTAAAACAACTCAAGGGTATAACAGCTATCGAAAATCAACAAAGAAGAAATCCGGTTACAGAACTAAGCAAAAGACAGCTTCCAAAGTTTATAAAGCAACTGGCTACGGCAGAAAAAGTTCTAGGCAAGGTTATAGTGGGTATCGTAAATCGAAACCGAAGAAATCCGGCTGCAAAACTAAGCACAAGACAGCTTCCAAATTTAATAAAGCAACAGGCTACGACAGTAAAACAACCAAAGGGTATAACAGCTATCGTAGATCAACAAAGAAGCAATCCGGTTACAGAACTAAGCAAAAGACAGCTTCCAAAGTTTATAAAGCAACTGGCTACGGCAGAAAAAGATCTAGGCAAGGTTATAGTGGGTATCTTAAATCGAAACCGAAGAAATCCGGCTACAAAACTAAGCACAAGACAGCTTCCAAATTTAATAAAGCAACTGTCCACGACAGTAAAACAACCAAAGGGTATAACAGCTATCGTAGATCAATAAAGAAGAAATCCGGTTACAAAACTAAGCACAAGACAGCTTCCAAAGTCAATAAAGCAACTGGTTACGGCAAAAAAACTTTTCGGCAAGGGTATAGTGGGTATCGTACAAAGAAGAAAGCATCCTATAGAAGAAAAATCACTAGTTACAGAGGAAAAAAATATAGACGATGAAGGATTTCAATGAGCTTATTTGAATAATTATGTTTGAAAAATTGTAAGACAAACTGATAAATATATTATAATAAAATAATGTGTATTTTCCATATAATTGAAAATGTTGATATGACAGTAAGATATGCATGATATATGTGTCTGTACAAATAAACTCATCATTAACTAGGATTGAAATTTTGTATTTGCACCATACTAGAATTTCAACAATGAAAGACTCATCTGTGACGCTCAAATAAAAAAAAGTTAATATAAGATAAAGTACGAAGTTGAAAAGCAATGAGGACCAAAGGTTCAAGCCAAAATAAAGGAAGAAAATTAATTAAAAAGGTCTCTATAAAAAACATTGCATAAAATACCATCTGGAAAAGGCTGAAAATATATACGAAAGCCCTTTAACATGGAATGTAGAAATAACAAGTGTCCCCTTTAATTGTTACAAAAAATTGAAAAAAAAGCGAAACAAAACAGTTTAGTTACATATAGTCCAACGTATCAGTTAACTTTTAATAACTGTAGTCTAAGCATTTTATATTCTGGTTTTCTAGATAGTCGATTTGTTAGAAACCGATGAAAAGGGCTTTGCTTTAGCATAAAACGTATGTGAAACGAAGGGCATGTTTACTCTGTTTTCGCATATAAAATAAATGACGAGTGCCGCATATGAAGCAGGACCTACTTCACGACCTGGAACACCCGAGATAATCCACCAGCTTGAAGGTGGGGTTCTTGCTGTTTAGTTTTTAGTTTCCTATGGTGTGTCTTGTGTACTATTATTTGTCTGTTTTCGATGGCGTTGTTAGTTTGTTTTTAATTTATGAGTTTGAATGTCCCTCTGGGATCTTTCGCCCCTCTTTTAAACCCATACATGCTATATCATCCGCATGACGTGTGCTCCTAATACAGACCAAATCAGGTGCGCAAAAGATCATTTGCCTTAAGATCATAGGTTGACTAAAACATAATCACTAAGTTAATATATCACATTTTGTATAAGCATTCCCTTTTTCCTAGGAGGCGACCATATGCATACTTCAATGTAAAGGCGTTAACGGAAGCGACTTAAGTTTTACTTTCTTTGAAGAGTGAAATTTTGTGTGGTGTATAACCTTACATTTACATTTGAGTTACATTTCACACCCGTTCACCATTGATAATGCAAAACAAAAACTCTTTTCTTGACCGATTTATGAACTTCAAATCGTATCATCTTTAGTTTAGTAATGCATTAAGAGCTAGTTCGGCGACTATCTAGGTTATTCTGGCATGTGTGAAGATACTTTTATCAATGATTATTATTAAAATATTCTTTTGCCACGGCTGACTATTCTATAACATATGTAAAAAAGACGATGTGGTATCATGTACAGACACTATGCTCCAAATGATGACATAACTATGCAGCACAGTTTCAATGAAGTTGATTTTCACCATGTTAGTCAACTCTTTACTTTTAAGTTCATTGTGATAGGACACAACATGCAAAACGTTAAACAGTTCAATTGAGAAAACAGAAACCCATATTTAAAACAGAACAGTTTCCAAAAAACAATTATGACAGACATGAAAAAATGACTACTACTGAACTACTGGCTCTTGACTTGGGACATGCACATAAAGAATGTGGTAGGATAAAACTACATGTAAGTGTTCAACCCTTTTCTTAACACTGCAGAACATAAGAACAATTTGTAAACATAAGTTGCAAGAGGCTTAAGATGAAATGATTTGTTCGAGGCACAAACACTAATAACATTAATCAATAGATGAAAAGCACAGAAAAGGGGGGTATCTGCAGTTATACGTGGAAAATAAAGCGTTACCAGTTTTTACTGTACATTTTAAAAATTCATTTAACGCCTTTGTCTTCAGCTTGAAAAAATGAAAATCGAAAAACCGCATACAAACGTTTAGGATTGAGTAGTAATAACCAAAAAAAAAAGACCAAAGCTTACATACTCTTATCTAGATTAAATGGAGTAGTATGGACTGATCTTTATTTGTAGAATATGTCTTCCAATTCATTTTACGTGTGACGGTGTACATTTGTCAGTAAATTAAAGGCAAAAGAACTTACCTTCAGAACAAAAGGTGATTATAGTAATATGTCGTTATGCTGATCTGTTGAAGTTAATTCTAAACGCAGTGTCAATACTTGCAGTTATTTTTTATAAAATACAAAAAAGGGGGTATTCTAACATGAAACGAAATCAGTACAGTCCGAGCGCTTCTATTGCTTTTTTCATCTCCAAGTAACACGGAGCAAAAACTCATACTCAGTTGAAGATGGTCACTGGTATCGGTTTAAGCGGGGATTCTTTGCAACCTGATGATTATAAATATAAGAAGTTTATTTCAGGTTTCAAATAAAAAGTGCGTGACTGGTGATCCTTGCAGAACACCTTCTGGGTGTTCTGTTTGATGATTTCCTGTTTATTTAAATAAAAAATTATCAAATGAAATCTGAAAATGATGGCACATATAACCTGTTTTTATAAATATGAAGTACCTGTTTTGTTATATCAAATGATTCGGTATCCAGTAGTTTCTGATATTTAAATAACGCCCCCGCCTCAAATATGTACTTTAAATAAAGAAATGTATAGGATAAATACTATCCGATGTTCGTCCTATTAAAACTAGACTTACATTTAAATAATTAACAAGTAGACATAAGAGAAAGTAAAAAACTATAAACACTACAAGGAAAATTCAAAAGGTTTTAAGTATACAAAGACAAATAAAACGACGGATTTAAACCGTTATTCAAGTGATTGACAACGACAGTACCCAGAATATATAAACAAGACCATCATGTTATTTTTGCGAAGTCGATGCGGAATATTTATCAACAAGGTCTAAGCATTTTCCGCTGAAATATTTTAGAAAAGAGACAAGAATGAATACGCCATAATTAAGTTTACTTAATCATATATTTATGCCATATCAGTTTCGATCTTCAATTCTAAGATACCAACAGAGGGGGACAATCAAAAAGCCGATCAATATATCTTCCCTTGAATAGATCATTGAAGATGGACAGAACAATCAAAATGCGAATCGTGTACGTTGTGGTTAATTATTATGATTTGTCTGATTTGTCTGATTGGTTTCTAGTTTATCATTTTAATACGATACTTCTTCATTAAGGGTGTCTTGGGGAGGATTTTATTTTTGCAGACAACATAACATTATTTGGTTGCTCATTATCAAAAGCCTAGAAATGAAAACCGAACACAAAACAAAAAATATATCACCTATATTTAAAACTATTGTAGTACCCTTTTTAAGATGATTATTTTTTATATATCATATCAACCTTGGTATCAAAAATCAGTTTATTTGAAAACATAGTTTATTCTGATTTTTTAATTGTCTTCCTGTTTATGTGAAGTATATATTTTAATAGTAAAACATAGCCTTTCTGATAGATCGACAGCATCTATTGCGATCTCTTTATCTCTTAGAAAATGACAAGTGTTCGCCAAAATAAGTTTGTGTTTTTCGGTCTATTTACTTTTTGTTTTGGTGTTTTGTTTTTGTGCTTTGTTTATTTATTTTTTTGCTCTTTTTTGGCAAAGGAAATTATTTTATTGATTAAATAACAGTTATCGATCTTTATGGTCTTCATTTATTAGGAAGTTGAACTTTCGTCTTGAAAAAACTTATCATTCATTCATTAGTTCAACTGTTCAAGAAAAATAATGCAAATACATGTACCGATATATGTTTCTCTTGAACGTTCGTTTTGGTAGAGCTTTCTACAAATTCTAAAAGAGGCTAATACTACCAACAAAAATTATATTTTCTTCAATAATGCAGGAAAAATCGATGAATTTCTGAAAATATTATTATGTCAAAGATATAAGGAAACTCATCAGAGTCGAGCAGTTACGCTGAACGGCATTTTTTTTTAAATGTGTGTATGTCTATTACTTTTAAACATTGTTAAACTATCGTTGCCCCTCATTTTCGTTTCAATTCTTGAACTGCAGTTGTTTTGAGTGAATAGAAGTTTTGACGACTGTGAATTTTGTTTAAAAAATCAAATAACGATAAGGAGTATGGTTGGTGATGTATCAACATTCACATTGAAGTTTTGTATATTCAAATATATTCAGGAGTTATGGAACTATATAAGGCGTTTCTCCCTCAGGCATAGATTACCTTAGCTGTATTTGGCAACACTTTTAGGAATTTTGGATCTCAATGCTCTTCAACTTTGTACTTTATTTGGCTTTTTTTTACTTTTTTGGATTCGAGCGTCACTAATGAGTCTTTTGTAGACAAAACGCGCGTCTGGCGTATATACAAAATTAAGTCCTGGTATCTATGATGAGTTTATATGTAACTAGTGTTCTAGAAAGTACATTCCATCATTGATTTCTTCAGCCTGCTATTATAACTCGTACATGTATTTAAGGAAGAAATAGATGTTTTCCGACTTTCTTACTTTGTTTTAAAACCATTATCGAAGTCGAACTAGATACAGGGTTTATACTGAGTAAATTGTATCAAAAGATCGTTTATATGTAATTTTCAATTAAGAAAAGTATCTCCCTCATTAATAGCTTTGATAACGTGGCTGGTATTGGCTTCACATCTGGGTTTGTTTTTGGTTTCATAAGCTCTTACAATGTTTGTATTTGTTTTTTGTATTGTCAAACAAATTGTCATCTTGTATAACTGAAGAGAAATAAGTTGTAAAAATGCACATCTTCTTCAGTAAAATATTGTACCGTTTATGTAATTACTACATTTCGCATTGTATACCAATCAGTTACAGGTTATCCCTATTATCTTATAGGCAAGGTAAGGCTTTGTAAGCTTTTACTTTACCAGGAACTTGAAAAACATTTGATCTAGTGTATCTGTCTTCATTTTCTCGATAGAATAGTGAGCAATGCTAATCAGAAATGATCATTTTTATTATTTATTTTAATGATAAAACATAATAAAAGAATATCACATATCTCTAAAACGATTTAGGAATACAACAAACTCATATAGCAAACAATAATAAAATTATCATATTCATAAAGATTAATATGTTTTGTGAATTCTGTAAAGAGTTAAGAGGTTATCTCAGTATGGTTTACTTACAACAGTTCTATCCAATTACAACATATGAAATGACCCTGGCGTAAACACAAAATTCAATCCTGGTATCTATGACGAGTTTATTCTTTAAAGGATGAAAAGAATGAACAAATTTTCAATAAAAGGAAATATTTTTTAGAAATATAATTTGATCTAATTATAAACATCTGATTGAAAAAACATGTCTTCCTTGAAGACTGTGTTTGACTTGGGAGGAAAGGGGATACAAGCACGTTTTAAATACAATTTGATATTAATTAGTTATACCGGTTTACATATCTACAAATGTATATATTCATACGAATTGAAGTGATCTGGTTTAAATTGTTAAACGTTCTAAGCTCTACGCATATCACACAGCCCAGTTATTGTTCAGTTGATATAAGTCAGGTCGTGGTGAATTTCGCTGTAGCTGAAAAAAAAAGTTTATTCGATGAACATGGATACTTTGAATGTCCTTCTCCCTGTTCTCTTGTCAAAATGTAGATATCAAGTAAACTTCAGTCGACGAGTCGATGGTTTCGAGGCTTGTTTCCAGTTTCTGACTTCTGTAGTTTCAAATTATTTATGTTTGAGCTTTTTGAAGAAAACAAAACATGATGTACTACACATAATGATAATGTGTGTGCAGAAATGAACTAACCCTTTGTAACTTTATAAATTGTGAAAAATTGTACAGTGAATCTAGTTTGTTTTGTTGTGCGATTTCTATTGTGTTGAAATATGCTAAATTATTCTTTTTTAATTTTATTTTCTGTATTTTTAATTAATATTCAGATATTCAAATTACATTACAAAAACATTCGTACAACCTTCATTTGAAAACCAAAGTTTCCGATAATTGTTGATGGTCGTTACGGGTAATAAAATCTCATCAAAGCTCTTTAGTTTCTGTAATCATAATTATTTCCCTCTCTTTTGATTTTGGCCATGTGTATGCCTATTACATATAATTTGCATTATGATTTTGTTTATTACGTTCATTGATATATGCGAAACATAAATGTGTTATACATGTTCAATCAAAGAATAATTTTCTACTAGTTAACTTTGTTTAAATAATACACAGAGCAGATTTAGACTTCTTATAAACTGAGTTTTACTGTGCGTATTGTTTTGTGTTTGTATTTTTTACATTGGCTAGAGGTAGAAGGGAGGGTTGGGATCTAAAAACATGTTTCAATCCTCCGCATTTCCAAGCCCGTCCCAAGACAAGAGCATCTGGCCTTTGTTAGTCTTGTATGATTTTTAATTTCTTGACGTCCATTATCACCGAACTAGTATACATTTTTGTTTAGGGGCAAGCTTAAAAATGCCTCCGGGTGCGGGATTTTCTTGCTGCATTGAAGACCCATTGGTGGTTTTTTTTTTTTTTTTGCTGTTATCTGCTCACTTACGTCGGGTTGTTGTTTATTTGACATAGTCCCCATTTCATTCTCGATTTTTATATATATCTCATTTCATCAATATTACCTCTAGTTCATGTGCCTTTCTGTGCTTTAGACTAGGCAAGATTGTATTTCTTGGAAACCTGGCAAATTGAGAATAAACATCGTGATTTGCCTGATTGGCGTCTAGTATTTCTTTCCAGGATGGTGCTTCTTCATCTAATTTCTCTGGGGTCTTTTGTCGTTTTTTAGCAGACGACATGATATACCATCCACCAATTTTTTGTGCAGATGGTTTGCTCATGTCCTATTTTTAAAACATTATTTGTTGAGAGCGGTACATATATTTTTATATCAATTAGAATTGAAAGTTCGAAATCAAAGCAAATGAATATCAAAACGAATAATTGTATAATACAATTAAATGACAAATACAGTCCACATTTTAAGCCGATTACTTTCGAAATAAAACGTTATGCTTCTTAACGTATACTGTATAATAAAAGTATATTTCAAAAAAACATTGAATGTAATTATTCACACTTTATCGGCGTATTTAGCCAATTCCAATCAGACCTTTATGACCGATTGTTTGGGAGTTTCAATAAAAACAAAAATATAGAAAATCTATTGCGATCTGATTATAAGGTATACAGTTGAAATAGTACAAACAAGTCAATTTTCCAGTTACACGTCTGAACAATTATTTTACCTTGGGTTTTTTGGAATTCTTCTTCGAGTGCAATACGAGAAATTGAGTTGCATATGATATCACGTCGAGATTCTTCTTTGCACCGTTCTATGAAAAATTTTACATATACATTTTATATGCATATACACAGCGACACGTAAACAGAGCACGCTTTGCTTTTGGGATGTTAGTCTACCGCGGAAAAGTATCCAATCTTTTTTTTTCAATTATTAGTAAATTCATATTGCGCACATATGTACACAATGATTGTATTAATAACAGGATAATGGCGATACACAAAAGGTCAGGAAATAAAAGACGTACAAAACGTGCTCTATTTAATAATTCAAAAACATCACCGTAAATGTTCTGTTTGTTAATTGTTATAAATCAGTCAATAAAAACTGAGCTTTATTACCAATAATCTAATTATTCATTTTGTTTAGTTTTGGTTAATATTTGAACTGGATCACATAAGGAACAATTCATTTAGGGAAACATAAGGATTGGTAACACCAGAACATTTACGGTTCTCAGTACTTATTGGTATCAATAATAACACTCTTTTTTTCTGACATAAAAATTTGAACGTTTGACTTCTTTGCCTATTTTTTACCAGTAGCAGATGCATAAAAAAAACCTTCTTAATGTGTATACTGTAAGATATTAGACTTGAGTCTTTCCACAACTGTACCTAAACACTTGTGATATAAAGTTGACGCTTGTGAAGTTGTATTGGTTGCTCCTAATTTATCAAACGTAATAACAATGTACAAATTATTAAGAGAGATTATGCAAAAATAGATTATCCATGAGTAACATAGAGTCATTAAATATATTGCAATTTCATAGATGGTTGTCATAATATCAAAATCACCCAACTACATGTCATATATTAACAGACATTGTAAAATACTCTTAGTTGAAATTGAAACTTTTTTGTTTTTTCTTTCTTGCTTTCACAAATATATTTGAACAGTCTAAACAGAAAGCCTTATTTTCGAATACCTCAAATGACATATAATAACAAATATACTCACGTTTCTGCTGGCTGATTAACAGGTAGGTTTTTATTCGTAAAATGGTGCACTGCATATTTTCACATTATATCATATTTATCTTGTGTGTGCATAAATATTTTTTATCAGACAAACTGTAACATAACAAATGTGCCGGGTACAATAGCTATTACAAAATGCAATAAAATTTCTTTAAATTGCCCAGATATAAAAAATTTGTCTCAGATAATAATAACTATTTTGATTATTTTTGTAATTTCAGACATTTGAGCATATAAAAAAAATATCTTTATGAAATTACTGGAATTACGAAAACAGACAATACAATGTTTAGAACGTGCAGCAACTTACAAAACTAACTGCAAAATAATCAAAAATAAACTAGTGCCACTCTTGTTTTCCACCCAAAAAGGGTAATTGTATGTCGACAGTGTTAGAATCATATGCCACAGAATTCAATGGACATGTGTAATTAGGAAAAACTTACACTTTTCACAGCAATGATGTATAGACTATCTTACATCGTTATACTGACCGCGCGTAGTATACATCAATCAAAATCGTTCGCGTTTATTTTTGAAGTAGATCACGTACAAATGTAGATACTTCATAATCCTATAAACATGTTGATGTACGAATCGAATGTTTCATTTCAATCATAACGCATGTCTGGTGTACTTAATTGTATGTCTGGTATCTTTGATTGATTATGAGTTGTCTATACAATAGGCCGGATTTGGTTAAATTACCCCTGTTACATTCATTTTTCCTGGGTTAAAGATTCATTATTTTATTTTTCAAATTCGTTTCGTTTTGGGAATAGCAAGCGTTCATAGTTTTAAACTTCAAACAGAAAGGGCCTTTTGTGTTATTTGTATAATTAGATACAGGAAGATGTGGTATGAGTGCCAATGAGACAAATCTTCATCTAAATAACAATTTATAAAAGTAATCTATTATATGTCAAGGTACGGCCTTCAACACGCAGCCTTTGCTCACATCGAACAACAAGCTATAAAAGGCTAAAAATTACTGGTGTTAAACCATTCAAACGGTAAAACCAACGGTCTAATCTATATTAAAAAAACGAGAAACACGTATACATTACATAAACAAACGAGAACTACTGTACATCATATTCCTGATAAGAGGGAACGGGCTATTGTGAGAAAAAAACAATATGAACCCTCACAAACAGAACAAGTTGTGAATATATTTGACAAATACTACTGATGATCAAATATCAAGGTATAATGTCATGATGAGCATATCTCAGGAAGGTATGAAAGAAATGTATAACCAATGGAGAGAATCAACTGTTTGAAAAGGCAAAGCCACACATGACGAGGTAAAATAGTCTTCGATTAATAATTTCAATTAAAATAAAAACAACATGTAATAAGAACGTTCGAAATTACCGAAACTAACTCACAGTATCACAAACCATACATTTATTTTTATTTTTAGTATTTGGCTTAATGAAACGTAGATAAACTATACATAGGGTTATACTTTACATAATGTAGAAGTGTTTTGGTGTTGCATTTATTGAGAATGAGAAGGTTGATAGTTTTGCAATATATTGACAAATCAGCAATAGTTAGTAAACCTTTTGTTTATATTTCAAAACATCACAAACTCGTTTAGTATAGGTATATCGAATGTGGCGCCCAAATTTTGACTTTGGAATATATAGCTACCAGGACTTCTGCTGATTGCAGTGAATTTTGCCATTTTGTGCTTATATTAACGAGCTTGAATTAGAACTTAGGTCGTTGATTCGATACCCTGTGCTTGCCGAATGCTCCTTTATTGGTATATCAAAGAACAAATGCAACTTCTTTTTCAGGGGTTCTTTTAAGTGCCATGTTGCAAGAAACTTTTTGAGACATTTTGTAACGTGTCATATTTTTAATCAGTAGTCAAGAGTTTTCGTTCTTCATCCCCTGTCTCTTTTTATTGATACATCAAATTTGATTTATAATTGAATTTGATCTCGTCCTGAATATTCTTGAAAAATTTGACTGGCTTTTTGACATGTTTGGCAAACAACAAAACCAATAGATCAAACAATAAATAATTTTGAAAGTATAAGATGTAATTGCAATATCATTATTTAGACCTATTTGATATCCGTTTACAACAGAAAGTACCTTTAATCTGTAGGTCAAATATGTATATATACAAAAGAAAATATATATCAGAGCACTCATTAAAAGCTACAAACAATAGGCAAAAATCTAGGCATACATAAGAATTTATTGGGATATGTTTAAGTGAATATTTGCTCCTTATATCAGGCATTTTATGTATCCTTCGATTATGTTTTCGTCTTTCATTGTTAGATTTTATATAAATGGGGGTCAAGGAATTTTGTAAACCATCTTATTGCGGTGATTTATTTCTTTCGTGATTTTTTTACCTCATTGATATATTTTCAAGTTTAATATACTCGCAAAAATCGAGTAAATAAATTGGCGGCAAAATAAATCGATTCGCATCATGTACAATATCATTTGATTCAAAAACTGTTTTTCAATCAATTTGAGTCACAAATATGGAAATGCTGATGACGACTTCAGCCACAAGGAATTGGTAATTCACGCTACAAAACATATTAGTAAATATCACAGTTGAACCAGAATAATTCACAATAAACATCACTATAACATGGATTCTTCTCTGTCAATTTCTATTCTAACTTGTGTCAAAGGAGTTTTCGGCATTAAGTCCATTTTATACACCTTATTTGCATCATCTATGTTTGGCAAATGAACTTTTTTCGCTCGCGGAGTGTTACTTTTAGAGTTGTCGTACGGTGAATTGTTATTAGATGGCGACGACTTTGGCGAATCCATAAACGATCTTTCTCTTCTTACTGAATGTGTTGGTTTAGAAACATTCGACATTTCTCTTTGAAGTGAAGATTTCTCTTTAGAAATGTTTGACTTCTCTCTGTTTATCGTTGATTTCTCTCTTGAAAGTTTTGATTTTTTCTTGTGGAGAGTAGAACTATCGTTTGGTGACAATTCGTCTTTTTGAAGTGATGAATTTTCTTTCGAACCACCTTCAGAGCTTTCTCCTGATACTGTGTCATTTGTAGTTTTAACAGATGTAGAATTGACAAAAGATTTCGATTTCTTTGGAGTTTTCCCCCTTGGGGAACTTGCTGAATGCGCAAAAGAATGCGATCTCCATGAAGGTGGGCGAACTGGTATTGGTTCTTGTTCTTTCCAGAAATTAGCTCTATCAAACAGATAACCAAGTCCTTCGTTCGCTTCTCCCACAACGTCTCTCTCTGCGGGGTTATGTTTCGCAGATTCTGAAAATATTTATTAAAAGTTTATGAAATATAGTAAATATTCATAAACATAACTGACTTGTTTTTGTTTTAATTTAAAAAAAAACTGTTCATTTTGAATACATTAGCATTTGTTATATTCAATGCAAAAGTCTATATGGTTATCGTAAAGTTAATTTGAAGACTTTGTCATTAAAAAGAAGAAAACGGGCAATTAAATAAAATTGAGAATGGAAATCCTTGAAATACAATTAGAACATGTCAGTAGAAAAAAAGACAAGAAGACAAACAACGTCTTTAAAGTGTACTAAAATGCAAATTGTTCGGTTCTAATCACATTAAACCCGTAGTTAACAGCATCTTCTATGGAATGGTTGACATTTCTGATTGACTGATGAATTATATGACCATGATTTTGTTCATTCTGTGTTGAAGGTCTTACATTGACTTTAAGACAAAGAACAGCAATAAAAAAAAAGCTATCCTGTTGGTTTTAATCTATTTGTACTGATTTTGTGTCCTGGATGGATACGTCATATCCTTTGTTTTTCAATTGAACATTTTTAAAAATAATGTACATTTTCTTTAATTGTCTTCGTGATTAAAATTTCTGTCGATAATTCTGGCAAGCTTTCTGTCTCATGCTTTTGAGGTTTTAATTGTCCTATTAGTTTGAAAGTTTCAAAGTTTGCATACACCTTTTTATGTTCGCCAACTTTGTCTCCTTCATCTTGATATTTGTTTTCCTTTAGAGATTTTTTGTTCGTATTTCAAATAGTCGTTAGTACGTTATTTTCATTTTATACTCTACACTACACTACACTTGTTTATACATGGCAAGTAAACATTTAGAAATAAATAATAAAAGTACTTACTTGTCATATAATCAAAGTATTTCTTGTCAGTGTAAAGCTCCTCCAATAAATTACGCCATTTACTTTCCGACCATCTAAGCCTATTTGGATCATTGCCAAGTTTTAAATCCCCACCAAATTTAGCAAGGATGTCGGACCATAGTTTCGGATTTTTCTTTCTATTTACTCTTTGGAGCGGAGGTAGGTCTTTTAATTTCGGATCTTCAAAGAAAAGCGGTAAATCCAAGTCCTGCTCTTGTGTCCAAGTATTCACCTTTGCACTCCTCATTGAGGGGAAACTCCTGAGGGACGATAACGACTTTCTCTTTGTAACAGGTGGCGCCAATGTAGATGGACCTTTTTTCTTTTTCTGAAAAGAAACATTCTTTCAATCTCCTTTATGAGTAAGGTTAAGTAGATGACGCGTGCAAACATAAATATATTTGTTAGATATCGCGTGCTTTGATATAACTATGTGTGAATTAACAAGTGGTAACCAATACATATTGGATGCCAGTGTAATCTGAAATGTCTTTTGTGAATTTATTTAATATGAAATATACAAAAGTAATGTATCTATACATAGAAGCTAAACTTACATTATCCTGATCTGTTTCTGTATTGTCAGGGCGTAGGTTTGGAAGAATTAGTCTTGGCGTAGCTATTTCCAAATCCATTTCCACCCATTGAGCATCTTCATCGTCAGTATCACATTCCTATTGGACAACAAAGTCACGTGAGAAACTGCTTCCGTGTCACGATATGACTCTTACAAAAAACTTTTTATTTATTTTTTTTTAATCTTGTTTCAAATTAATATTACACCAACATCCAAATTCTGTGACATTGTGTATTAAAAGTGTCCAGTAGTAGATGTGAAATGAGTACTGACAAATATTTACATTAGCTTAAACGAATCATGAATGTGAAAATTAATGTGGTGTTAGACATAAAAGTTAGATTTGAAATGTTATCTATATATTGAGAATACATCATAAAACAATAGATCCAACAATTCGAGTAACACGTTTGTTTCAATTTGGCAAGGACAATTTCCATTCTCATCTACTCGACTCTGTTTCCATTTCATAACTGTTGGAAAATGGGAGCGACATCTAGGTACATGTAGGACAAACTGTAATTCTTTCAAAATGACTTATAAATGTTTTGGTGCACATTCGCTGTCATAAACAGGTGTGCATCTCATTGCAAAATCATTTTTACATGCTTTTTACATTTCATGTGCATATGTAATGCTCTTACGAAGTCAAAGCGTTTTTTTTTTTACTGAGACCTCGGATAATATGTAATAAATTTGTTCCATTTCCTTAGTACAGACAGGGGCACAGTTTGTCATAATAGAAGGTTATCTCCCTTTGCAAAAAAATAGAAACCGGTCGGTAATGAAAATAGACTATTATCCTATGCCATTCGACTTCTGTGTTCTAATATGAATATCAGGATATATTGTTTCAGTAAAAAAAGACCATAGTTGGCTACCTCAACTCGACTACTTTTCCTTCTTCGTAAATGATTAAAGGAATCTATTTTACTAGTGATCTGTTTGAAAAGAAGAAATATTTGCTTGTGTATAAAACTGATTGGTTGTCTATTAATCTTAAATATTTGGAATGAGAGTTAGATATTCAATGTAATTAACGTCAAAAGTATTCAATTTGAAAAACCTTTCTTTAACCTTTCAATTGATAAAAGTTGAATTATTTCTATTGAATTGAAACATGAATACTTGTATATTTTTATAATATTTCAAATTATTATGTTTGTGAAAGTCCTAACTTACGCATTTATTTAGAATGTTATCAAACTATGAACGACTTATCATAGATGAATTACATCTATTCTTACCTTTTTCTTCTTTTTCTTCTTCTTCTTTTTGCCCTGTGGTTCCTGGTCCACTTTTCTGTTTGCTAAAACATTCCTCTGTGCTAACACTGGTCCAATTCCTCCATTCCCAGAAGGCATTTCTCCTTCCAAATGTTCAACTTGTCCTGGTAGGTTTACATCGTCTTCGCCATTTTCGTCTCCTTCAAAATCTTCGTCAGATTCCCAATCTTCGGCATCGATAGTTCCAAGGTCAAGGACTAACCTTTTCTTCTTTTTCACAACATTGCCATCAGCGTCCTTTTTGCTCTTTTTCTTTCCTTTACCTTTCGATTTTCCACCTTTTCGTTTCTTTCTTTTTATTCTGCTTCGTGCAAGTTCCTTGAATCTTTTCATAAAAGACGCGCTTCCTCTTTCACTGCCTTCCATCTCATCGATAGGGTCGAGGCGCTGACGCTTGTCTATGAACAAGGAAGCATCAATCTGCAAACAAAACATATTTTAGTGTATAACACCTTATACATGTACAACAATTTTCGTATGTACGACTAACAAACTAAGGATAAAATTGTATTCCAATGATTAAAACCTTAGCCTTGTTATGTAACGTAAATTAAATACACAAATGTAAGCTTTTTGATCTTGTGTAATCTTCTTCTGGTATAAAATCTTTAGAAAAGTCGTGAGAGGTTAGGCTTTTTATCTTTTTTTCATAAATATAATACGTGTATTTCAAGATTGATCACTTTTTAAAGTCTCTTTTAATACTTTTTTAATAGTAGCATATGATGTCTCCGTCAATAAAATATCAACACAACAAAGTTAGTCTTGATATCGATATAGATATTGCTCTAAAATCAGTAGCGGTACCAAATTTCCTGCATTTTAAATGCGCATTTCGGCCATCAATACCTCTTCAGTGATGTCCTAATTACATCCTGAGACTAAAAGTATCTTTTTGTACCGTTTCAATCTGTAACTCTGAGTGTGACGTTTGAAATTATATTTCTTTTCGTTTCGAGATTTCTGTTGCGCAATACTGAGTAATTCGGTTTTCGGACTTTGTATACTGTTTTACGCGCCCTTTTCGTTTCATCGAGATTTCACACACGAAACTTGTTCGACAACTTTATTAAAATTAGAAATGTGATATTGTGCTCTGTATGAATCCTATTTTTTGTATTTTCTGTTTGTAGATATTAGTATGAACAGTTGAGAGGATTATTATGACGCATGTATAAAAATATGGACTTTAATATTCAAGTGATACATATGTTTTTTGAAAACAAATGTTAAATTAAAACTGTTTGGTGTGTATCTCCTGCCATATTAGTCTTTGTTGTTTCTTTATATAGAATATAGATATAGGAAGATGTGGTGTGAGTGCCAATGAGACAACTCTCCATCCAAATAACAATTTATAAAGTAAACAATGATAGGTCAATGTACGGCCTTCAACACGGAGCCTTGGCTCACACCGAACTAAAAGCTATAAAGGGCCCCAAGATTACTAGTATAAAACCATTCAACCGGGAAAACCAACGGTCTAATGTTCGGACGAGCAAAGCGAGGTAGAACATAAGAGTATTTAATCGTGTGGCATTAGCGCCTTAGCTTTTAAACATTTGCTCAATAAAAAAATGGACAATAGCGATTTTTCTACATGACATTTGAGCTTCTGAGTTATATGGTTTTCATTTCGATGTAAAACAAAGGAGTTTTTTTTTGCATCCTACTCGTTATACGATTAAAATGAAAGTTCAAGATTAATAGCAACGTACATGACATTAAGATGAAAGAATCATTTAAAGAAAGTACTCAGTCAGTCTGTACTAACTTAAGTACAAGTATTTACATAAACGATACTTTATAAACATTTTACCATAACTTTAAGAATAATCATGACATTTATATTACCCCCTTTTATTTGGTTATTACTGTTTGTATACATCCCTAAACAAACTGCGGGCTAACAGACAGCACAGATATTATATAAATCAAGATTATGAATTTTATTTAAGTACAAATGTATTACGTTTACTCATTTACGGTGACAGTTTAAACTGTCGAAGAGATATAACATCAGAAGAAAAAATCCAAAATTAAATGCAGATCGAGAATTATTTGTTGGAAAGTAAGAAAAATATATACGAAACCAATTTTACTGCCTCAGATGCGGATTTCGATAAAAAAAAAAATGGTTAATTCAGGAATTCTGGGAGCCAAATTAGATTGAAAGCCTAAATTCAAACGTTGAAGAGCTGATGTTATTAAAAGGGTTATGAAGTTAATCCAAAGTCCAACCTTTCTTTTAAATTAACGTCCAGTGAAAGATATTTCATAGAGGAATATGATTTATAGATTCATGCATAAGAAACAGAAGAAATTATTGAAAGGGCCCGTTTCCGAGCATACACATATATATAATATTAATTATACAATAGTTGTAAGAATATATTATATTAAAAATAGATGCTTAGATAACTATACTCACTACTAGATGGTGTTTGACAATAAATAAAAATAGAATATTGTACATGTGTCTCTCAAATAAAAATAAAAAAATAAATTACAACATTACTACATGTATATTAGTTTTGGGGCGTGCAAATCTTCTTTTATTTCAAAACAAGTACTTATACATCTTGACACTGACATGTTAACCTTTTCAGACTCACGTGACATCAACCAAATAAATTGGTCATACTTTAAAAATATGAGGGAAGTGTTTACATTGAAAGCTTGCTTCATCAGGATTAAAATCTAGTTATTTTTCATATGCAGTGCATTCTATTGTTCAGGAGGATCTTACCTTTGAATTTTAGCGATTCAGTTAAATTGTGCCTTTGTTTACAAATAAACAAGTGCACTAAGTCTTGTTTACAAGTCAACAAGTACACAATGAATGCAGCCATTTAAGGACAATTTCCACAGATTCTTTTTTTTTATTTCTAGTTAAATACTCTAAAAAGGTATGCCTAATATCAAAATAGTATCAATTAAACTTCGTTTTAAAAATCCTGTTTAAACATTAAAATGACAAATATTCCTAAAAAAAAAACAACATTTGTACATACCATATTTTGTCGAGTAAAATCGTCCATGTAATCATCATCGAACCCATCAAATCCCTGTAAATAAACAAATTATTCAAATGTAAATAAATAAATTATTTAAATAATGGTTAAGTATATTATCGCATTTGTAAACAAAGACTTTTAAACGTCACCTTTCGTTAACGTATAATAGAATTTCAATGTTAAACAACTGTCCAGAGAAGTCCTTACTGGTTTTCTTATATTTAATGGTATCAATAAAAGAAAATACGTCTGCGTGTTGACGTCATAAAAATCAACTTTTGAACAATTGTCCAGAGATAGAATTACTGATTTTCTTCCTTTTATTGGTATCATTAAAAAGATATATGTCTGCATGTGGACGTCTTGGAAATAAGATTTTAACAATTGTCCATAGATGGAATTACTGATTTTCTTCCATTGAATGATACCAATAAAAGGATAATTATTCGTCTGCATGTAGAAGTCTTGGAAATTAAATCTAAACAAGGGTCAGAAGATGGGATAACTGATATTTCCTCCCATTTCTTTAGTGAATTAATAAATGGAGAAACAAGGTAGACGTCAATGGGACGCCGACCAAGAAACACGATTTAAAAAACATAAGGAGACGTTGTAGGATTACCATTGATACAATTATCCGTTTAATACCAAAAGAACAGATGTTAACTCAACAAACGTGTACTATGAATATGGGGAATTGAAGGATATATAGCAATGAGCGAAAAATATAACAAACATAATGAAGACGTTTATATTCTTAACAAGTTGAATTGGATTACGAACATGCAAAATCACAAATGCACAAAATTGATCGTTCGTCCTGAGCATCAATGAAACATTTGCCACTGGACGCAATGCAACTGACAATCAATCAATCGGTTAGTCGTAGCATGCAACAATAGCTCTTTGGTACAGTTTGTGTATATCTTTAAGTCTTTAACAAACTCATACGAAATCTATCTTTATTTTATTTTACCTCGAATCCTTGGGATCTCAATCTTTCAATTTCTATATTTGACGGTGTAACCATTTTATCATCGCTGTATATGAGACGATCGATGTTATATTTAGAATCGTCCGGTAGTCCTAGATCCATTTCCGGTCTCAAATCAGGGTTTTCTATCTTTTCCCGAATAGTATTCTGTCGAAGTCTTCTCTCTTCTTCTTCCAATTTCTTTCTTTTTTCTTCTTCTTTTTTCTTCTTCCACATATATATTGCAAATATGATGGCGATTATGATAATTAGAAGTAGAATTACGATGGCAATGTAGATTCCAATACTAGCTGCTGCTACCGTCTCAGGCACTAGTTGTGAAGATAAAAGACAAGGAATGAATGCATGCATGCTGAATATAATTATAAGCGTACATTCAAAGATTTAAAAAGTAACTGTTTGCGGGTTTCTTTTGCAGTTGTGTTTTTACTGCGATTCTTGTTCACGGCAAACTGTTATTTTATCTATAAAAAATCCTACACGAAAATAAGGACGTTGCGAAATATATTTAATTCTGATTTTTTACTTGAATTTTAGAACTTGAAGCTTTTTGTAACAGCCAACGCTGAAATTAACAACTTTTCTGTTTTGCCCTTTTCTATAGAAAACACACATTTAATTTAGCTAAATAGAAATAAGATCTATTAAAGAGATTTTACATTTTGTGACGTAAACACAAGTTAACCTAAAAAATATTAAGCAATGATATTTATTCCATTTAAAATAAATAAATATGATATAAATCCTACCACAAATAGATTCTGCTGTTAGTACCAGGTTTCCACCAGTGGCATTAACATTTGTGGCATTCTGTCCATAATGACAATCCTGTGGATACTGTGTAGCATAAACAACGCTATTAATTGTTTCAATTACCTGAAATGAATATATCGAACGAAAATATAAACAGTATAAATATGCCATTGAAAATTTATCCTCAGATAAAATATAACGACTAAAAATGCAGAATACATCGAACGATATCATAAACAGCATGCGTATGCCATTGAAAATTCATCTTCAGATCAAATATGGCGAGATAAAACTTTGTCATTTGGTATAAATTAATGAATTGATTAAAATACATTCATGAGTTTTAAACACGTTAGTACTGTACTATTGTGATTCCTGTAAATTTCCCGTAATTCAGTTGTGACTTTTGTGGATCAATGAGGTTCCTGTGACTCGATAGCGATTCCCGTTACTTGATAGCGATTCCCGTTACTCAATAGCGATTCCTGTTACTCGATAATGACTGCCGTATAATGATTCCTGTGGCTCGATGATGGTTACCGTGTAATAATTCCCATGGCTCGATGATGAGTGTCGTACAATTATTCCCGTGTGTCGATAATGATTCCCGTAGCTTGATAGTAATTCAAGTGGCTTGAAACATGTAGTTACTTCAGGTGCGTAAAAGCAACTCCCATGGATCGATAGAACGAACATGCATCTGATAAGCAATTTCGAAACAAACGATGAGATGATTATTGCGATTGTGTTCTACAGTTTGCGATATTTAATCTGATTAATTATCAATGGTATATTTACACTACTTGTATCAATGTTCAAGTGACTAACTGAAACCTATTGATAAGTTCGTTCGTAATTATTATTTGGTTAATCGATTTTCAACATCAATTAACTTCGGAAAAAATAAGTTCATGCAAAACCTTTGAAACCAGTTATATTTAAATTGTTAGAAAGAGATATTTCTATCAATATTTACTATCAGTTTAAAGTAAAATTCATTAAACATGCCAAACATTTAATTTCTATTTGTAGTGGAAAATTTGCCTTTTGTTTTATTTTCAAAAGTTAAAATTGACATGCTATGATATTTTAATAATTCGTACTGAGGAGAAAAGGCTGTTCGGTTTTAAATATTTTATGAAGAACAAAAACTATGGTGGAACCTAATTAAATTTAAGTAAACATGCAACGATAGATTTAAGGATTTATTTTGCATTTACTAACTGCACACTGTTTATTTTTAGAAGTACCTGAAAAGAAGATAAAAAAATGGGACAAATTAATCATTTGAAAAAGTATGATGCATTTGACGATATGATTTATCAAAGAAAAAAAAGAATAGTTAATAATAATAGTCCAAAGAAGTGCACAAACAACATCATAATAAACTCATCGTAGATGCCAGGAAAGAAATTTCATATTTGTGCCAGACGAGCGTTACGTCTACAAATGACTCATCAGTGACGCTCGAATTAAGAAATTTTAAAAAAGGCCAACATAAAGTACGACGTTGAAGTGCATTAAGAACCAAATATTCCTAAAAGATTTGCCAAATACAGCTAAGGTAATCTATTGCTGAGGTCAAAAAAGCCTAAAGTATTTCAAAAATTCAAAGTTTTGTAAACAGTTGAATTTATAATAATGTACATATCAATGATAACTCAAGTCAACATAGAAGTGCTGACTACTGGGCTCAGTGGCGGATCCAGAAATTTTCATATGTGGGGGCCCACTGACTGACCTAAGAGGGGCCCGCTCCAGTCACGCTTCAGTGATTCCCTATATAAGCAACCAAATGTTTTCCCAAAAAGGGGGGGCCCGGGCCCCCTGCCCCCCCCCCCTAAATCCGCCTCTTGGGCTGGTGATACCAGCAGTGGCATTAACCCTGTGGTTGTAAATAAACTCATCATAGATACCAAGATTGGAATTTTATATTTTTGCGCTAAACGCGCGTTTCCTATACAAAAGACTCATCAGTGATTCTTAAATCAAAAAATGTTAAAAAGTCCAAACAAAATACGAAGTTGAAGAGCATTAAGGAACAAGAACTCCTAAAAGTTTTGCCAAATACAGCTGATGTAATTTATAACTTAGGTTTTTCTTTCAATGGAGATAACTAATTCCTACCTAAGATATTTCAAAAAGAATTACATCCGAACCATAGTAAATAATTTTCGTATATTACTTTGTTGGTGTGGGTGGTTATACCTCAACTGACATAGTTTGCTTTAGTATACCAAACGGAATTTTACCAAGGGATAAAAAGGATAGGATGATAATATTTTTTTATCAAATTCATTTTATATCTTTCGTAAAAATTTGCACACAATGTATGTCATGGCATTCGAAATTAAGAGGTAGTCGACTCCATCCGACGACATCGAAAGTATTGTATAGCTCTTTTGCAAAACCATAAAGGCAATAAATAATCCATTACTCTTAAATATGTGCTTTCATCTGTTTTAGAGTTTAAGTTAAAGACGTGAAACCTTGTACTTACATAACACGTGAATCTATAATATGTGCTTTCATCTATTGTAGAGTCTAAGTTGAAGACGTGAAGCATCATACTTACATAACACGTGAATCTATAATATGTACTTTCATCTGTTGTAGAGTCTAAGTTAAAGACGTGAAGCATCATACTTACATAACACGTGAATCTATAATATGTACTTTCATCTGTTGTAGAGTCTAAGTTAAAGACATACTTACATAACACGTGAATCTATAATATGTTCTTTCATCTCTTGTAGAGTCTAGGTTAAAGACGTGAAGCATCATACTTACATAACACGTGAATCTATAATATGTACTTTCATCTGTTGTAGAGTCTAAGTTAAAGACATACTTACATAACACGTGAATCTATAATATGTTCTTTCATCTCTTGTAGAGTCTAGGTTAAAGACGTGAAGCATCATACTTACATAACACGTGAATCTATAATATGTACTTTCATCTGTTGTAGAGTCTAAGTTAAAGACGTGTAGTAATGTAGCAGACCCTGACGTAGAGGAGTACAAACAGTTTACTATTCCGCCAGCTAAAACAGGAAAACATAAGTGCGTATGGTAAATGTACTATTGCATCAATTATGGTTGCAAAATTGTCGATCATTTTTAGCTGAAATGATATATTCCGGTTTTAAATCTCAAGTAATCAAAATACTTTGAGAAAATATTCCAATCTGGATAATACATAAATCTTTGACAAAAGAGACAATTGAAACGTAAAAGTCCTAAATAAAATACAGTCGAATCTCGTTATTGTTAAGACAGTCAAACCAGAAATATATTTCGAGATACCCATAGTTCTGCTCATTTAACACGACTCATCGGGAATTAAAATACATATAGGAGCACGGGAAAACTTCAACTTAATATCAGAAATTTCAAGTAAACCGAGTTTTGTAAAACAACGAGAGTTAACTATAGTCAGTTGTTTCCTTAGTTTATGTAATAATGGTTTTATATTAAAAATTAGTATAGTATTACGTAAAGAAAAGTATTGTTTATTTTTTTTATACTCATTCAAATTTAAAATGCCTTCATTACCCATCATAGTTGGAAAAGCTACACATTACATGGCGTTGATAAATACCATTGAACAAATATTCATAATATATTATGATTAAACAAGATAAGAAGAAAGGAAATGTGTGAAATACGGCAATGAAACAGCAATCTAACGACCCACACATTCAAAAGGTATGTAAAGGTTACCAAAAGTATCAATCTCAATCCCTCTTTTACGCCACCCACCCACACGCACACACATACACACATTTGCTTTGCGAAAGAAATAAATTAATCTAAAGTAAACGAATAAACTTGTGATTTCTATAAGAGACTAAATTACTCACCAGAATAAGCTTGGATCTCGGAGCATAGTGAGTAGTCAAATGTCATTGTTGATTTGTCTGTACAAACGTCTAATCCACTGCTAGCAGCACACAAATTTCCGCTTCCGGTATCGTAGGTATAATTAAACGTTCCCAAAAATGAATCTGGACATTGAATATTTTGACTAGATATTGTGTCTGAAATATCAATACAAAATAATAATAAATTTCCTGACCAGACAATGTGTCTTTAAATTTGATACAAAATAATAATGTATTTCAAACAGATTGCATCATCTTCATTTCAACGTTCTCATTTTTATTATTATTATCTAGAATTTTAGTTCCAATTAACATACATATAAATGATACCAAAAAATATAACACACAACAGGGTTGTATTTTTAGAATGAAGGATATAAAGTCATGCATAGAACAAAAAGTCACTGAAAAACAATAAATCTAGGAAAAATGTCAAAGCATTTTGTTTTTTGTATTTTCTTGGACTAGGATAAGTACTAGTAAAGCAACTCTATAAACAAAATATATTCAATTGTTATAAAATTCAATATACAATTTGTAAACGTGGCTTCAAATTGGTACTTAAATGGCTTCGTGGTACCTCGAAATATCCTCTGCGTGGTAAAACTGTAAAATGAGTATACATAATAAAAGTAATTATTCCAAGAATTTCGTTTCTCTAAAATATTCAAACATTTATTATAATTAATCAAATATGTGTGACTTTTTGTCATATGAAATGTGTAACTTTCTGTCCTGCAACTTTTTTCGCGGTATTCTAAATTTAATTTCTGTACTTCAACTACTTGTCACGTGACTTTCTGTCTGCTTACCGGTTTTCTAAGGTATTTTTTAACAAAACATAGTGGGAATAGGGAAAGATAAACTCACTATTTTTAAGAAGCATGTGATAACTTAAAGTTGAATAGTCTGACAGCTCGCATATTGTACTGATGTCGGAGACTGTCACTGTGTTATTTAGGTAGATCTTTAATCTGGCGTATTCCGCGTCTTTCAGTTGTGCTGCAGTTGTATAAATAAAGATTAAGATTTAATATCAGTAATATGTTAGGGAAATTGTGTATGGTATAAATAAAAGGAGGTATGAACCATGACCTAATTAGTGAGCTCGGCAGAGACAAATATATTTCTTACAGGATAAAAGGTCTATAAGGGTAATGCAAATTTTATGTTAACATGTTAGAATGATAGTCTGAACTTTTCTGCGCAAAAAAAAAAAATACGCTTTATAATATCGATGTACATGTAGAAATTGAAATATATGATCCAAAAAGCCCTGTATTTTTTGCCACGGTCTTCATTTAAATTTCTAAGAAAGACATCGTATCGCAAAATGTTAAGTAAGGAAAGGCATTGGAATATAATGATTATATAAACGACAATAGCTGTCTGAAAATAAAATTTATTTGTGCAGTCAATAGAAATTTTAATTGCTTCAAGCATGTTGAACCTTTAATACAAATAGGTTAGAAATAAATCATTAATATAAAAAATGTTATCTGACAAACGAGTGTCTCTGAATTATTCTTTTGCTTGTCATTTTTAAAAGTCCCCCTTTCCCAAAACAAATCATCGACCTTTTCAGTGACTGCTAGTTATACCACTTACTTGTTGCCTGGTAGTAGCGATACTTGTATCCTGAAATGGCGGTTAAATCCATACAAATATAGGCAACAAATGGGAGGGCAAACACGTAAAATACTTCAGAACTGAAAACAAAAACACAAACATCCTAAAAGTACGTTAGATGTCATATATACATGTACATATAACCGCAACATACATTTCAAATGCACTACAGTAACTGCTAGGATTTGTTTAAAATGTTCACTTTCGGGCTACTTATTTCACATTTAATTCATGCGACCACCTTCAAAATGAACAACCACCAGAATAACCTATTTAGTTCAAAATTTCTACTTTGCATTGAATTACATATTATAATTGATTTCAAGTAGAATTCTACTACCATTCCCTCGCTAGAAGTTTCTGTCGAGCTTTTGTGTTAAAAAGTATTCCTTTCAGAATCAAAATGGGAATAAGTTATTTTATGTTTTTTTAAATAATTATGTAAAAATAAGAATAAAATGCTACATGTTTTTGAAAATGTATACGATACGATAAGTGACTATCATTATAATTGATTTAAAAAATATGTAGGGCACTTCCTTTCGTTTCTTATAATCAATATAAAAAACAGCATTCATTTCTACATGTATGATAAGCCCAAAAGTGAAAGAATTTCAATCTTAAAGGGCCCATCGCAGATTTTTAAATGAAGTCACAAAGTACAGTTGTCTTTTTTGAATATGATATTCGTAATTTGGCAATCGCTTTCGTACCAAACTGATGGTGTATTTGAAAACTTTTCATATAAATAAACTCATCATAGATATCAGGACTAGATTTTGTATATACGCCAGACGCGCGTTTCGTCTACAAAAGACTCATCAGTGACGCTCGAATCCAAAAAAGTGAAAACTTATACATAATTTATTACCATTATCTTTCAATACATTTCATATAAAACAAGGAAATATATGATTGCCAATGAGACAACAGTCCACCAAAAAAAATGAAATGGATGATGGCAATTAAAGGCAACAGCACGGCCTTCAACAATGAGAAAAAAAAATACCGAAAAGGCCTCAAAATGAAAATTTTGTTGACTATGAACAATACATGTAGTTCCGTTATATTTACATATATAATCGGATAGACACAAGCATTATCTGTACTCTTTGATCTATATTGATATTTTGTTGTCCTTAACTGCAATATATATTAGTTCAGTGCTTTTATTCTGCGATATATTTCGTGGTTCATTTTGGGGGTCAAACGTCGTAAAAGGGTGAAGACCCCTTCATGTCAAATCCGTTTTTTCATTCGTTTTTTACTCGTTCAGAACTAGTTGATATTACCCAAAGCTCAGTTCTTCATTGTATATATATATATATACAGAGAGAGTGCTTGACAAATAAATTCCACTTAAACCGATGCTTGAGTTGCGCGTTTGCATGGAGCTAAAGGCTTCCTTATATCTTTGAGACAAAACACATTCATTAATGCCCTACTCCTGCGTTTTGGCTTATTAAAAAAAATGATGTGTGTATGAGTCTCTAATGTTTTACTATCTGTAATATGGTCTAGCTTGCTTACCTGCTTACATATTGTGTGCCGCTACTCAATTCACATGAAAAAGTAAAAGAACCGAATGATGCAACTTTGAAATTAGAAAATGTATTTGATGTGAATGTCAACTCTCCTCCATTACTACTATACCAATCACCAGTTAAGGCGGATGGAAATGTACAAGTGCCATCTGAAATATAGAAATCGTTCTCAAATATGTACAGAAAAGAACAATGTTTAGAATACAGTAATCAAGTTATAACAGCATAGTCATTTATTTTGTTTTTAAGATAAAAAAAAATAATGATTTTTCTCTTGACTATCAATGACGTCTTTACACTAAATCAATTGGATGGTGGATGTGTACTGATTGATATTAAAGTCTAAGATACATTTTGTTTTTGTTATATGTGTTTCTACTTGTATCCCTTTGATAAGTAAACCGATTTCAACTGATTTTTTTTTTTTTTTTTTGTATTTTGTTCAAACATTTTTTGCAAGTTACACCACTGTCCTATGTAGCGCCCACAAACATGTTTAACCCCGCCATATTCTTTAAGTGCCTGTTCCAAATCAGGAGACTGTATTTCAGTGATTGTCGTTTTTTTGGTACATGCTTGTCATATTTGTTTTTCGAAAATCGATAAATTGTTTTGTTATGAATTAGGCCGTTACTTTTCATGTCGGTTTTTTATTGCCGACCTTACAATATGGGTTTGTCTCATTGTTGAAGGTCTTGCGATTGCCTATCATTGCTTATATCGACTTCATTTAAACTTTGGTGGATAGTTGTCTCATTTGCAATCATGTTTATAACATCTCCTTATTTTAATATATAAAAAATACAGAAATGAAGCTCCCTCATCCATACCCAAAGTAAACAACTGAAACGTCTGTGATCGATGTTATCTAGATCATTTGAAATGTAATATAGTTTGCGCAGTGAAAAAACAGGTTCACAGTCTAGAAATAAAACTATCAATTCAACAAATATGACTGGAAATTAGCTAGCACAAAAACTACGATTGCATTTATTATATAAATTGAAACTCTTATTCTATGAGTACAGAAAATCCGTATTAATGTTTTAATATGTTCAGCACAACTGCGAAAAATTCACGGCAAGTAATCGGCAATTTCAATTTCGTGAAAATAAGTCGACAAGAAAAAAAGTGCATAAAACATACAGTATATAACAAAAGAACGCATCATAAAAGTATCAATTAAAATTGTTACGACACTAGTTTCGGGGTTTTTGTATTCAATAAGTAAGAATCAAACCTACCAGTATAAACAACGGCTCCCAAAAGAATTATAACAAAATACAATCCTCCATTTTTAATATGTTGGCATTCCATATTTGTTTTTATTAAATTGAAAACTTTATTTTTATCTCCATTTTAGAAGAATGTCATTCTTTCTGATGCGGAAAGTTAATTCCATGTTTTTCTGATAAATTCACATATTCAAAAAATTAATAACAACTATAAAATAACAATTATTGTAGAATTTCAGTCCAAGTCGAGGGTAAAAACTTCCCGATCTGTATTCAGTTGGTTTCTAAGCGATTAGTGTATTGAACTAATCTTTTTAGGATTATCTTAATATTATAATTTTTAAAGCATGACCATTTTGGCAAAATTAAATATATCGTTTATTGCTTTATACGGTATGTTAAAAGGGCTAGTAAATATTTTGGAAATTTGTCAGTAAAAATTGAGTAATGTTTTAAGCCGATTCTTTTACAAAGTTCAGTTCAATGTTTTACCTCGATATGACTTAATCATTATAACTTATAGTTTTGATTCATGATATTATATGTAATTGTAGGTATTTTACTACGTGAATCTTTCTTCATTTAATGTATTCAGATAGGTTTTTGTATACTGATTTATAAAGTGATGCATTTCTGGTGTAAGTTTCCAATTGACTCTCTGCCGTATAAGGTCCAGTGGCCTATATTACAATAATATTGTGAGAGAGAGAGAGAGAGAGAGAGAGAGAGAGAGAGAGAGAGTTTGGTAATATCCATTTGACGTGAGTCTGTACTTATACATACCATCTTTGTGTTATTGTTCTATGATAATCTTTGTATTCTTGTCATTCATTTTTGTTAAATTATGCGTTGTTTATATGCCTTTTTGTGTTTCTTCATACATGTAACGTGGCTCAGTACTTATACATCCCGTCTTTGTGTTATTGTTCTATTATAATCTTTGTATTCTTGTCTTTAATTTTTGCCAATGTGCTTTGCAATTGTCTATATGCCTTTTTGTGTATCTTGATATCTGTGACGTGGCTCTGTACTTATACATCCCGTCATTAGGTTATTGTGATATTGCAAATGTTCGTATATTATATTCTTGTCTATAATATTTGCGAATGTGCTTTGTCTATATGCCTTTTTGTGTTTCTATGATACATATTTGTTTGTCTTTATTGTGATTGAGATTATAGCACAATGTTAACCGCTGTATTCCTATTTTTTTATTTTTTTTTCCTATTGTGTCTGTTTGTTTTGTTCACACATCATTGTCAATATAATGGAATTTGATGCGACTGTCATACAAGTAAGAGGTTTAGCCAACATTAAAACCAGGTTTAATCCACCATACGAAAATGCCTGTACCAAATCAGGAATATGATACATGAAGTAAGATATCTATTTGTTTAAGTGTTTGTGCTTTTGATTTTGCCATTTGATTATGAATTTGTCGTTTTGAATTTACCTCGGCGCTCAGTATTTATATTTTTCCACTTGATACATGTAGTCATCTGACCATTATGAAAGAATTTCTAAATTTATTATTAATTTCGTTGAGAGATAGAAACGATTTCCTCTATACTTTTTTCACTAACAGGAGCAAAATCTAAAATGTGTCAAATCTTATGAGAATTTGAAAAGTTTATATCAGTTTTAAAACAATTTACTAGTATACATTTCTTTACACTCTAGTGTTTTTTCGTCGCAACAAGCTACATCTTATTGTTGACGTTATTAATATTGTATTTGCAAATTTTACATATTTTGTATATAAAATGCATATGGGCAGCCATAACCAAATAAATCAAATTGGTTTGCAAAAAACTATTCACATATCATTTTCAAGTTTTAGTTTTGGTTTAGGATAATCGTCTTATACTTAAAATTGATCAAAATCAGTCAAAACTGCAGTTTTTAAACTATCGTTAGGTCATAAGTTCATTATTTTGTTGTTTGTTTAAAGATAATCTATATAATGATAAGGATCTGGGTTCTAATCTTTTTTTCATTTTTTGCTTAGGTGTTTTCGATGAGTGGCTTGATGAAAATATCTAGGTTTACCAAGTTCTTTATCTTGATATTTAAAAGTACATACACATACACGGTACATATTACTGCGTTTTATCCTGCAATTGGGTGTTCTACTATACAGATACAGCCCTACAGATATCGCTATGCTGTATCTGTATACTATACAGATATCGCTTTAAAGCTCCACCCACTGCCGGACTGAGTATTGTATGAACCTGCGTGACCTCAGAATGTGTATTGCACCCGCATTATGGGACAATGACGTATTAATTTCGAATTAACTATTACTTTTATATGTTCTGTTTGTTTTCAAACATTTCTTCAAAGCAATAAGAATCACACCAATGTTCTGATAATATACACGCATGAACAGCAGTCTTTTCTACGATCGATGACAAATTTCGATTTCAAACTGTAATGTGTATGAACAACCATGTCTATTTCAGCATGCTGTTTAGTGAATGTCCAGTCTGAAGCGTAGGACAACTCGTACACTCCTGTTTCAAATTAGACAATGTTTTGTTATTTGTTTTTACTGTTGAAATTAGTTTTTATGTTAAAATAGATAATTATTCACCTTGGGCGATGTATTATTGGTGACCATTCGAGATTCTTTTTTGCGAAGCCGTCTTCAGAATGTGGGATTACTGTATCGTATTACTAAACGGGCCACTAGGGGTTTCAAATCGGGAAAAAAATGCAAAACATGTGTATTTGTGTCTTTCAAAACTCAAATAATACATAGAATTAATTGCAGGATAAAGACAATAACTGTTTAGTGTCTTTAAATATCAGCTGTATTTGTACTCGGCTCGAAACAGATGTAGTAGCTCGCTAAAAGCTCGCATACACCTTGTTTCCAAGCCTCGTACAAATACAGCTGATATTTAAAGACACTAAACAGTTATTGTCTACATATTAAACAAATATAAGGTTAATATTAATAACCATATACATTAAGTACTATATATACCATGGTTTTTACGAGTTAACATATTTAAACAAACGAATCCGAAGGATTTTCCCGATTTTTTTTTTAGTTTTGCGCCCAGTGTATGATTGTAGGCGCAGGTAATTTCATAATGTCATCAGACTGAGGTTTACAAACAAAAATGTCGGATTCCAGCGACAAGGATTAAATAATTATTCTAATGACGGTAAGAATTGTTTTGGTTTTTTTTCAATGTATCATACAAATTAATCATATTTTACAGAATTTTCATCTAATTGAAAAATGCTTTTCTTCCGTTATTATATTAGATTATTTATTAAAACACAATTTTAATAATAAAACAATATTTTAACAGTGGCGGATCCAGGGCCGTAGATAGTGTACGTCCCCTAATCATGTTTTTTTTCACAGATATTTGTAGCCGATATTTATTCCTTTTTGTATAGGTACCCCCTTTTTAAATCGAAATTTAATTGAATTTTCGCAAAGGAAATGATAGTTTTACATTTTATTTTTTTCAAAACTGAAAGAAGAAACATTTAGTAATTGTTTCCAAAATTAAGGGAATTCGTAACAATCTTATATAGTTTGAAAAGGGTTTCTTGAAAGTTGGTACACATAATTTATTGCTTTTTCTTATAAAATGAAAACAAATGAAGATCTTGACCTTTTAGTACGTTTTACAGTTTCCTTAATATTTTAGAGGCGGATACATTTAAAAAAAAAAGTGGAGCTTCAGCCATGGAATAACATGAAAATGAATATGTTATACCATGGCTGAAGCTCCGCCTTTTTTCCTTTGGATTCTAGTCGAGTTGCATATTTAATTAGCAAAGTATGGTACAACATAAATTTGCATATAATATACCATGGTTTTCCCTCACCACACTTTTTAAACAAATTATTTCATAAAAACATCAGAAGAAAAAATCCAATTTATGTATATCCAATACGACCTAACGGTTGCTTATAATTTCTTGCCTCCACTTCTTTGGACGTTGGTCATGGTGGATAGTTGTCTCGTAGGCAATCATCCCACATTTCCTCCTTATTCTTAAAATCATAACTTCTGTGACTTTATACCCATGATGACATTTTCATGACCTAACAAATATTTGTTGTGTACATTTTCGAAACCTCAGAACAGAATGTGAATCAGAAATAGTTGAATATTTCAGTTTATGATTTATTTGAATTTATACTACTTTAAATTGTGCGAGATTATGATATTTAATTTTAACAAACATTTAGATATTTAAATGTAAGACCTTTTGCTATCGGCCTGAGCAGTACGTTATATGCATATATCGTTTTAAAGATTTTAATCCCCTTAATCCAAATCACCATAGCATGCTTGAACAATAGAAATTGCATCAAAGTTGTTATCCGTTTAACTGTTTCAATATGACTATTCAAAACAAAATGGCTTCCTAATAACACAAGAGAAAAGAAAGATTGTTTATAGAATGTGATGAAGTAGCGCGCTTTCTAGTGATGTGGATGATTTGGGTTGCTGTCCTCTGCATTTTAGAGATCTATTATGCAGGTAAGTAGTATTAAACAGCTGAATTATCATTTAGAACAATGAATAAAAGGTTGATTCAGGCCTTGTTTGGCTTTGGATAAATATCCAGAATCTGACGACGAAAAAGAGACCGTTTAAATCAAAAGCATAATAAAATCATATTAGAACATTAGCGTTCCTTTAAGACTACAAGTCATAGGAATTGCCGAAGGTTAATAGCATGAAAACATACATTTTTTTGTTTTGTTTGGGGGATGTTTAGTTTAGTCTGGAATCAACAAGGAATATATTTTAATACTCTTAGAACTCAGGCTTCCTCTATACATCCATACTGGCCGATATAGCCAATGTAACTGAATATGGCAAACAAACCAGAAATCAAACAAACAAATTCATTTGTATTTTAGATTTGATGCAAAATTTGTATCAATATGTTCATGTATGATCTTGAACATTAATAATCATAATTGTGTTGGGAAAGAGGACTAGATGGTATTCTGTAACAGTTTTATATCATTTCAATCAAACATTATTACCTACTGGGAATGGCAACACATCTATATGTAAAAAAAATGATAATTTTAAAATATTTTTATGGCTTTGGAAATTTTGTTCTGCAAAAAATTATCCGAGAAAAAAACAAACGAACTAATCGAAAATTAACATTTACTAAGGATGCTATATGTTTTCCGTTAAAAAGTTAATCTATTGGTTTGTCACGTAGTAATATTTTTTTATACATCTGATTATTTCAGAGGCGGCATGTACATTTCCGTCCCAGCTGACCGGTATATGGCATGGAAGTGATATTGGTCAGGCAGTTTTCACCAGTTCACAGTTCACACTATCAAATAAACTTATGAAAATTGACTCAAATACTCAAATAATGTCACAATTTAATGCTGTGACTTTCAACTGTGAAGATACTCTAGGAAACATCTTGTATATCAAGTAAGTTCTTATTCAAATCGTTTTGGTAAGGTTTGTATTGTACTCTCAGTGCAAATTTTACCTTAAACTGTCATTCAAGGGTGAACTAGGGAATAGAACTGTTGTTATCCGAGAGTCTTAATTCCTTCGACTGGTAGTTAAATCGATGTCTAGACGTTGCATCCATGCGGCTGTGCTGGATATATAAATTCGCATTCACGAACTGTCAGAATGAAGACGTTAACTCCGATGCCTCTTGTTAGAAACATTACAGCAAGTCTTTGATGGGTCCTCAGAGTCTCTACTGCAAATCTAGATGACTGTATACCTGTTCTATTTACCACTATTGTCCAGAGGCATTCCAATGTTACAATGTTATATCAGTTATCGAATATCTTATTACAAACAAAGGGTATTTTAAAGTTTTGTATAAACATTTGATTTCATAAGATTTAGCTTTTTTGAATGTCAGACCGAATCTTCAATTTTTCATTATCTGAGGACTACAGTAAACTCATGGTTTCCTAAGTACTTGAACCTCCAAAAGAGGAATGGAGATCAACGCAAAACGATCGAGTTGAAGCAATATGCAATTCACATATTTGGGAAAAGATCTATAAGAATGAATGTTTATGCTATCAAATAAAATTTAGGATTTCTTTCTATTTCAGATCCGATGAGTTCACCCAATACTTTGCACAATTCCGTATCACCATGTGTTGGAATATAGAGTCTTCAGAATCATCCAAAATTGTGTTTAACAGCGCCCAGTGTAAGATTTATTAAATATAAGTGTATAATTTGAACAGCAAATACATGTGTATCTGCATTTCGACTAGAAAATGCCACACCACCTCCAATTGACAAGAGAAACTTTAGTTTATATGTATTTTCACCATATTTCACAATTTTTTTAAGTTTTTTTCTATGCCCTATTTTTTATTATGTTTAATGATCTTATATCAAAGTTAGAATACATATCTTTGTTCCTTGTTATGAAATATCATATGAAAAGATGTTCGTTCAAAATATCATAGTTTTAGTCAAAAGTCTTTCGCGCAAAATAGTATATTTAAAGAGAGACATTGAAAGTTTAAAAAGACACACACAGATTTATATAGTTCTTTCTTTTTGTTAAATACCCATCTTTAATCAGAAATCCATATATATTTGTATCAAAACAGCTGTAATGCTCAACACAACAAATGCCAGATTTAAACTCAAGTCAGCCTCAGCAACATTTTCTATAGCAACAGACTGCGTACTCAACGGTCCATATGATGCCTCTGCCATTAGAGTTCTCGTTAAAGACGGTAAGCATAGACAAACAAGTCTTATATGAATTGTATCATAAATAAGAGTTTTAGGGAAAATAAGTGAAATAAAACATCATAAGGACAGTAAAACAATAAGCGTGTGGAAAACCCTACATCTGTAACAATATCCCAAATCTAAAGACTTCAAAAAATGACAAAAAAATCAGACAACAGTCCACAAAACCCTACAGAAAAGCTATACGGGTGTACACGAACCCCACTATAAACCGAGACTATCTCAGATCAACAGAATCTGCTATATATGTCCCAATCGTCTTGGAAATATCATCAACTAGTTAAATTGAAATAGGAATTTAGCGCTTTAATTCATTACACAACAAACCTTACCACGATAAAAGCTCAAAATAGGAATGCAATTTACACTGTTCAAATTCAAAGTGAGGTATTCTATACATGGAGCAAAATGTTTAAACATCATTGCCACGTGCTTTTATTTGAGCAATTTTCATATTGCTATCTATTCATTGTGGAATTCGAAACACTGGAATTACACTCACTGAAAGTTAGAAATATCAATACCGTATTTTTTATCAAAGTCCATTTTTTAATATCAAGAAAATTTTAAACGGCACATACAACTTCTACATACTTTATAAACATCACACTTTTGGTAGAAATGACTACTAGTATTTATGAATATAAATCTGTCCTATCAACCTGAAAAATAAACTTAGTATAACCAAAGGGAGGGAATCATATTCTTTCCATTGTAAAAGTTATAAACTAGAATGAGTAGTCTCCCATATAAAATGCTTGAATTCGTTTAAGTATTTAAAAGGAAGTAGATATATAAATTGGAGAAAGTTATTTGATTGCACGTTTTGGGGATTATTTTTTATATTGAAAATAACGTTTTAATGATTCGTTATGATTCCTTACTAGTGGAAGTAATGGAAATGAAAATAATGAATATCATCCCTGAGTATCATCCTTTGTATAATTTATATACAGAGCTTTGTGTATCACTAAGAACTTCATCAGAACAATTCTCGTTACAAACGACATCCAAGTTGAACACTCATTACTCACTAATGTCAATTTCTTTCTTTCAATACCTTAAAGACACTTCTAGTATTGCACACAATGTACATGTAGCTAAGTAGTTCGTTTGTCACAAGTTAACCTCTGGAGGTCTTTTTTTTAAGTGGTTGCTATGATACTGTCTTTTTATCAATGTTTTTCTTAATGTTTTACAGGAAGCGTATCTTCGGCATCTATAACATGTCCTTTGGATTTCCTCGGCAAATTTACCTACGAGTTTGATGCCGGTAGTAGTACCCAGTGCACCAGTAACAGTTATATGGACTCGTGTACAGAAGAAAGCCAGATTGTCTATAATTATACATTATGTTCAACTGTTCAAGCATATTCATGTAAGCATGCAGTAACGCGTATGTTTGGTGTTTTCTATACCAAAGGAATAACCATTGTACTTTTGAAATGCTTTGATAATATGTGAGACAACTCTTTAAATTAGTAATCTAAATTGAAATAGCCATAATGTGTTAAGACCGTTGAACGAAACAGCAGTACAATGATATTTTTCTTAAAAGCCTAGAAGATATTTATAAATATGACTGACACAAACTTCTTAATTTCAAAGTTATTTAATCAGTGACAATGTAGTTCAGTTAGTTTCCTTTTCATTATAGTCAAACTTCGTGTTATATAATCGCGAAATTGGTGATTCAGTCGTTATATCTCTATGCAGAGGCTATTAAATCGAAAGTCGTAGGTGGCTGCAGAGAGAATTAGGTTTGATGTGCATGTGTGTCATTCTTCTCTGTTTAATCAATAGATCTTATGAAAGAGGGGCGAAAAATACCAGTGGGACATTCAAACTCATAGATCAAAATTAGACTACCAATGCCCTGGCTAAAAAAAGAAAAAGACAAACAGACAAATAATAGTACACAAGACACAACATAGAAAACAAAAGGCTAAGCAGCACGAACCCCACCAAAAACTGGGGTGATATCAACTGCTCCGGAAGGGTAAGAACATCTTGATCCACATGTGGGACCTATCGTGTTGCTTATGTTACTACAAACCCGGTAAATAGTCTACGACTGTCACAATAAGATAAATGTTGTAGACTCGGGCGACCCAAGTTAACATTGCCTTATATGCACTGTCATTTAGATAAACCTTCCTTTTTAGCGGAGACGAACATGACTTGTGGAAGTAGATATTCATACATTCAACAAAGGCACCTCCTGTGGATAGTTGATGTTTACTTTATTTATTCATGATAATTTTCAATCGCTTTTTTCGCAACGGAAATTGTGAAGCAGTATAGATTCTTGTGTAAACTGTGCTACTTTAGATTCTACTTAATCTCTTAGACTATATAAATCACATAGCCACGATAATAAGCAATTTCTAAGATGGTCCTTGCTCAAAGACCAAAAAGCGAAAAATGGTGAACCAATGGTCCGGACCAGCAAAATTTTGCAAAATACCAACACAGTTTTGGTTAGAAGTAATAGTGAATACCAGCACATTTTCTACAAGGCACACCAGGGGAGAAAGATGTTGAGAATTCTATATGATAATTATCTGATTGATTGATATACAATTATTATAAAGGTTTTTTGAATTTTGATTGATTATTTGTTTTAAAACGTCGCATGCATGTGCGAATTATCGCTATATTGCATCGAAATTGACATCTTATTGACATCTTATTTTTGCACTGATGTAAACGATCTTTTTTCAGCTGAGGGAACTCTTAATTGTGTATATTATGTCGCAACTGAAAACAGCACATACGTCACTGTTTATAATTCAGACAGTTCCGTACCTGATGAACTGACAACGTTCAGATTTTCATGTTACGTAAGTAAATTCAATTTCCTGTTTGCATTCTATATTCCTAAACCTGCCCTTGCATATGATCCGACATTTTGTATTAGACTGGACACAGAGCTAATTCTCTACTGCATGTAGAATAAGACTTCGGTCACTTTGCTCGCTTTGTTTGAATATTGCACAACTGAAATTGGGATGACGTCCAATCAAATTTACATGTAAGTATACATATATACAGGTTTAACTTTTCCTTTCTATATTGTTTCCAGATATCAATCATATTTAAACTGGGTGAGCAAACGTTTATACAAACAAACGTTTACTCTACAAGCACTATTACTACCTGATATATTTTCAAAAACTTTGAAAATGTGAAACAAATATCTTTTCATGATTTGATACTCACATACATTTTGTATTTTACAATCAGGTTTAATCTACCATTTTCTACATAAGCAAATGCCTGTACAAGTCAGGATTATGACAGTTGTATTCCATCAAATCCGTTTGTTGTGTACGTTGTAATAAGAATATAGATATCATTTTTTCAGTCGATTTCTGCCATAAGTAATGCAACAGCCACTGCAACACAGTATCCACAAGCCTGTATGCAGAACCAAGTCTCGACTACTTACGCCACTCATGGAGGCTTATTAACCCTTACTCAGACATGTAAGTGTTCACAAATGAATTTAGAAACAAACAAAAAATATCACGAACAAACAGTTATTGATTAATCTTAAATAACTTTGCGATGCTTTTATCGCGCATATAGCATATTTGAATACAAAATTATCATCCCTGAAAGGTGCAAAACTTCAACTTCTATTACAATGTACATTGTACGTGATAAAAATTAAAAACAATTGAAACAACATAATAGAATCATATTCAAAGCAGTGTGGCTGTGGCCATTGATTGACCACCTAAATTACCCCATTGACTGAGACAGATTAGGTGAACGTTTGTCTGTAACGATCACTGCTCACTATATACTTGTTAAAGACACTTAAACTGTGGGTCACCAAAGGTTCTCAACACCTAAATAACGTAATTCGAAAAACTAATCAGCAATAACACGATGGTTTGATTTATATCAATAATATAAATCAAAACATAAAGGTTATTCCTGATTTATCTTTCGAATTATTTTATTATTAAAGGCGTTAAGAACCTTTGGTGACCCCACAGTTAAAATTCTATAATAAGTAAGTAGTGAGCAATGGTCGTTACAGACAAACGTTCACCTAATCTGTTCCAGTCAATGGGATAATTTAGGTCGTCAATCAATGGCCACAGCCACACTGTTTTGAATATGATTCTATCTTGATTTTGGAATGTATTCCAATTCTTAAAAATCTTTTGTCAATAATTATATATTTTATATAGACTCGTGGGTTGATACATTTTGTACGGTCATGTTTAAACCTGAGGTTCTTCTATATTGATAATTTATCAGACGGCTACAGTTCTTGTCCATTGGTTTTTGATGCGTTTTGTTATTTGATTTTGCCATGTGATTATGGACTTTCCGAATTAATCTTCCTTTAAGTCCTTATTTTTGTGATCTTACTTTTTTCCATCATATTACAGAATAGTATAGAATTAGCATATGCCGGGAACAAATGATGTCTGATGATCTATGTAAAATTCAATCGTTCAACTTTGAAAACGACACTGCATTTTCTTCTTGTTAGAAAAGAGACACCATTAAGGGTTATTTTTTCGGTTCCTTACTTTTAGTGTGCAATGAGAACATGGAAGTATGGACAACTACTTACAATTGATAATAAAATAAACATGCTTTTTTTTTTATCTTTTTCAGCAACGTGTCGTAAGTATGCTTAATTTCAAAAACAAACTCTCTACATTTTGGTTATATGTTTTAAAAATGCAGTCGAATATTGATTTCAGTGTTTCGTTTTTTGTCATTAGTCACGATTAATTAAATTGTTATTTATTTACACTTAATGTTTTCTGTAATGACTTATAATTGTAAACCAATTTCAATGGGCGCGACATGTGTTTCTGTATAAGCCAAGTTCAAAACTAATAGTGTGGGAGACATAATTGTATTGAAGCATCAACAAAACCTGTATAAGGCGTATAGCTATTACAGTCTTCCCGTGGGTGGATAGTGAAGCTCGGTTTAAATATAATGTGGATTCATTTATTTTCGTGGGTCCAAATTTTCGTGGATTGAGAAAAACTTAAAATTGGTGGATATTTATTTTCGTGGTTTTGCCAATCATGTCTGTATACAAGCCTATTGACAATTAGTAATTTGGTTCACCTTTTCCCACGAAATCCGCGAACATCGGTATCCCACGAAATCGGCGAACATCGGTATCCCACGAAATCCGCGAACATCGGTATCCCACGAAATCGGCGAACATCGGTATCCCACGAAATCCGCGAACATCGGTATACCACGAAATCCGCGAACATCGGTATCCCACGAATAAAAATGAATCCACAGTAATTCATTATTAATTTTGAAAAAACTATTTAGAAAAGAAACATTGATTTCTTAAAATAAGTAGAACCTGATTAGGGAAGGTGTTTTTGATCGATATGCTTTTTATACACGAAGACAACATAGTTACAATCAATTATAGAACGTTCAAAAGTAAATTTATCAAACTATACTATAATAATAGATTTTATCAATATAACGTGTGTTCATTATTGTTTTGCTGTAAAATGTTATCACCATTTATTTATTTTATCATTCAAATATTTGCTGTCTTATTTATTACTTCGATACACCTCTTTTTTTACTAATTCATTATCAATAACTGAGGAGAATCGGAAAGGAACAAGACCGAATGCGTCAACTGTTCCATGAATCACACAACACTTGAATCATGACGCAACAAAATGTCTTGTTTTGTCTTGTTATGTTTTATTTAAGGTGGTACCTAACACTACAGGGAGATAACTCTGTAAAATCAGCCAAACGTTTTAATTACGTTAAGAGAATATTAAGCTTCTCAATGGTCAAAATTAGTGTTTGTCAAACTGCTATATAACCAGTGTAATTTTTCTGATAAAACGGTTGGTTCAAATTTTCTGAATTTTTAATATTTTTGTCAAAGGGTCAAAGTAAATACTTCGTAAAAATTTTATGAAAATTAAACGAGCCAAATTGATTTTAGTGAAAGTGTTAGGTGCCATCTTAATTTCATTTCAGCTGTTATAACTCATGATAACATATTCAGTGCTGCGACAGTAGCTTATCTTTGTGTTTTCGTGTTGCTTTTGTTAGAGTTTTATGTTGTATTTGATTTTTTCAGCTGTTATAACTCCAGAAAACATATTCAGTGCTGCAACAGTAGTTTCTCTTTGTGTTGTCGTATTACTTATGATTGGAGTTATTTCCATTGTTTTTTATTGTTGGAAGAAGAAGAAACAGTTGAAAAAGGTCAGACCAGATTCACTGACAGTAAAAGCGCCACCTATAGACCATTTCGATAGAGTGGGTTCTTCAATGAGTCGTTGCGGTGCTGTTTCTCCGTATTCGCCATATCCTACGTTGAGTGAAATCGCCGTCTTTCGATTTGGTCCTTCGCCTATACCTGATTGCGACGGAGGGACTACTCTTGGTGGTACGATAGCTCCTGGATTACCGGAAGAAGATATTGCACATGCTATTCGGCAAAGATTCCAATATGAAATGGATTTAGAATCAGAAACAGAAACATCTGGTCAGACACGGCCTGTTCATCAAGGTGATCCTGATAATATAAGTTTGCCAATGTATAGCGAAAATGGTATGACCACACCAGAACCAACACGAATTCGTGATATATTTGACCAACTGGGAAACACTACAAATGAAGATGAACCTGATACTATGCCACAAGACGGAAGTTTTAATCCGGATAAAGGGGAGGTAATTAAAGATCATACAAAACAAAATGGAGCCTTACCCAATGTAGATGATAACCCCAAAGAACATATAAATAAAATGAAACTTGAAAAAGACGGGACAACTTTAATGGCTGAAGATGAACATCAATTTATGGACGAGTCAACAAAAATAGAACATGACACTGAACTGATTATAAATTCGAACTTTGACAAGGATAAGGAGAAAGTAATCAAAGATGATGCAAAACAAAATGGAAAGATACCTAACGTAGCAGGTGAAAAAATTAAAAAAGCGAAATTTGAAAAAGATGAGACAACTTTAGTTGGTGAAAATGATAACTTTATTTATGAATCGTCCAAAATTGAAGACGACACTGCACCTATTGTAAATAAGGATTCAAACTAACCCATTATTGCTGTAAAACTCGCCGTGTTAAAACATTGCAGTGCAGACATGGAATTGCGGACTCTTTGTGTGATCATTCCTACTCTAGCTAGTCATTTATTTTTATATCATTTATTATTCATAACAGTCATAATTCAGTTGTGTTTCTTTCTGTAAATATTTTTGTAAATAACAGACACTATTTTCAATTTTATTCTATGAAACCGTTCTTTTTTTCATACAATTGGCAATTGTTCTATTTGTTTTCTGAATGGATTGGTTTATTTAGGCAATTCTTATTTTTTTGACCTTCTGAAATCTTTTAAGTTATCAATGTTGTCCTTCATAATTTTGCTGTTGTATTTTTAAATGGAAAAAAAGTACATGTAAAAGACAATTATGATTAACATGGTAATACAATCTAATTAAAAACCGATCTCTCATCGCTCCCGTTTTCTGATATGTCGCGTGGTAGAACAACGAAACCCGCTTTGAGGTCACATGTGAGTGACCTCGTAGGTGTGTCTTTTTCGACCAATGAAATTGAGTCTTCCACGATCTTGAAAGTTTAACGTAAGGTAAAGGGATGTAACTCATTTTATTTACGACGAAATCGTCAGTCAAAATAATACATGTGACCTCAAAGCGGGTTTCGTTAGATCTCCCATGTGACATATCAGAAAACGGGAGCGATGAGAGATCGGTTTTTAATTAGATTGATGGTAATACTATGCGTATATTCACTGTATTGTAGTAGACCTATACGTAAGTTAACTTTACACAGCCAGACATGCCATCCTACGAGGACACATTATTCTGACTCCTAGCAATCAAGTATTACCTTTAAAGAATCCCTAACACCGTGTGCATTTTTGGAAATTAATGATGTTCTTGAAGTGTCCGACGTTGCTTTGTTGGCCGAACGGTATATGTAGTTAACCTACTGTATCGCTCACTAGTCAACGCGGGGGTAGGGGGGTATGAGAGTTGAACCCCTGTACGTGGCAGTTGTGTTCTACTCCAATATCAACTGACTCGGATTGTCAGTTTTCCTGTCGAAGGTCAATAGATTCCTCTGGGCACTATTAAGCTTCCTCCACCAATAAAACGGATTTCCGGGATATAATCAATATTTCTGGAAGTGGTAGTGGTGTTAAACACCATCAACCAATCAAATTAATCAAGCATGTGTCTTTGGATTTTCATTTTCTTTCAGGGTCACACCGGTACTTTTTTTGGCATTTTTGTCTATTTGAATTAAAAGACTAACGAAAAGAATACTTGATTAAAAACCCCAAAGACAAACATATAAAAAAGACATCTAGAGTAATATAGTTGCATACATCAGACAAATGTCTGTTAAATACGTCAAACTAATAGAAATCGCCTCAAACTATGTGTAATTTCATAGAAACTACCAAAGGTCTACCATTTTTGTTTATTATGGCACAGAGAAGGCATGCATAAGATAATATTGTGTTCGGTGGAATGTAGTCTACTTTTATATCATTTGGTCTCGTTTGGAGATTTGTCTCATTGGCAATCATACCACATCTTATTTGATTATTAACCAGACCATAGAAGCTTGTCTAATATTACTGATGAAGTGATTGTACAAAGGTTAAACCATACGAGGTTATTTGTTTAACACATAGTAATACTGACAAAACCCATTTGAAAATTGTCACAAAAGCGTTGGTATAATATTAACTACCAAAGTGAAGACTTCAAAGTCTAGAAATACCATCATGATTGCATGTAACATTAAGAAATGAAATCGTGTAGATTTATACAAAAACGAATGCATTCCTTCATGTTGTTTAAGGTGGTACCCAACATTTTAACTAAAATTAATTTGGCTCGTTTAATTTTCATAAAATTTTTACAAAGTATTTACTTTGACCCTTTGACAAAAATATAAAAATTTCAAAAAATTTTAGCCAACCGTTTTATCAGAAAAATTACACTGGTTATATAGCAGTTTGACAAACACTTATTTTGATCATCGAGAAGCTTAATATTCCCTTAACAACACAACGTAATTAAAAGGTTTAGCTGATTTTACAGAGTTATCTCCCTGTAGTGTTAGGTACCACCTTAAAACTAATGGTTATGCTTTATCTTGCAGTCCAAAAGTAAAACAGGTTCGAACGGCTGGTTCAAACAACTCTTCAGAGACGCGGACGCCATGATTGTAAGAATTGTATCGCGTGCCTAGTTTGAGTTCTCATATTAAATGGATTGTTTAATTAATTGTCGGTTGCCTTATGTCCAGTGGCAAACATTTCGTGCATGTTCAGGACGATTCACATGTGGTTTAGTCCTGGCCTTATTTGTACAACAATTCTAATAGAAATACTCTTGATACAGAAGCTCTTCTGGCAATAATGGTATTTTATTTTCACATTACAGTCATGAATGAAATGATGTTAATATTTACATTTACATAATACATAATATATACACACATACAAACAAATATGTTCTGCGTTTAGTGTCCTTCATCCTTGTGAATATTCACAAACTAATCTCTGACGTCGGCGTCGGAGACAAAAATATAAATGACGTGTTTTTGTCACTCACGCTGTCATGGCGGAAATCGTCATTTATAATACCACCACTACGACCACTTATTCCTGTTCGTCTCATTAAAAGTTTTTCTCTGAATTTCATTTCTTTTTCGGCCTGATGTTTCTTATATTCTCTATAGATGAGAAACGCAACAGCACCAAGAAGCAGAGATCCTATGAGAAAACTGAAGGCTAGTAAAACGTAATTAGCTATTCCATATTCTATTGGCCCATACTGAACACTTGAACCTGAAATAACAGAATAAACATTTTCAGTTGTTAATTCGTAATCCGAAAATTCAGTTGTTAATTCGTAGTCTGAAATTTCAAATTCGGAGGTAATAATGGAATCGGTCACTTTATCATATTCCGATTCATTATTGTATTCCAAATTATCGTAAACAAGAGTTGTGTTGTCAGAATGTGTTTCGATGTTAGTTGAAGAATTTAGTTCCAGTTCTCCAGTAGTAGTTTTGTCAGTAAAGACTGCTTTATTCGTGTCAGTAGAACTAAAGATTCCATCTGTAGAAAATGGCGCCGTAACTATTTGTATACAAATAACTTATGTCTGGTCAAAGAGACTTATACTCAACGGGATACAATTTCGTCAAAAATCACAAAAGAATACTTTCTAAGGAATAAAAAGCAACCATGAGAACTCTAACTAAGAACATTTATTTTACTGCACAATTATTGATGACGTCACGATTTTTTGTTTGTATACTGATTTTGTTCTCTATCAACTTAGCAAAATCTATAAGCAAACAATACACTTCATTTTGTAAATGGCTAATGAATGATATTTAAATTGAACACCAGTGGTTTTGAATCTTCTAAGTGAATATTGATTCCATGAAACTTTAATGTTTCGATTAAATTGTTAGAAATTGTTTAATTGAAAGAAGGATAAAACATGTTTTTATGCATTGCAATGAATTCTCTCCATGCATTCAAGAGTCTCTCTAGTGTTTACTTATTATTTCAAACGAAAAAATAATCGCCTTTTGCAGTATTCAGCAGATTTTAGGTCTTAAAAACAGAACGGACAATCAAAGATCGTAAAATAAAGACAGAAAGACACAGTTATTTTATTATTTTGTCATGAAAATACATGCATACTTGTACTTGAAAGGTTATTGAACTTCCTCTTAATTCCGGTTGAAACATCACTAGTGTTACATAATATGGCAGATATGCATGTCAACCTGATCAAGCTTATATATACATGTAAGCCACATTGGAGTTGTTATATGACCGACTTCGTATATCATCGTAATTATAGAACACAAGAGGCAGATGTAGAGGGATCAGGGTGACTGCACTCCCCATCCCCTCTTTTGTGTGAATATTTTTGTTGATTAATAGGGTATCACTGCATGAAGCATGAATGCGTGGCGCAGTCCTTCTCTTAGACAGTCAGTGCTCCTCCCCTCATGTGGAAATTTCTTGATCCGCCAATGAACACCGTTCTACTGGCATATTCATTGCTTTTGTATTCCTTCCCGTATTCAATCATGACGATAAGATTCGTGTAACCAAGGAGGTTATATTAGAAGGTTCTCATATAGCCTCCTTGATGTAAAATAAATGGAATAATACGTCGTATATCCTCATAGTCTTTTTTAGTCAAAACACTGCTCTACTTAATGTACGTTCCTTAGCGTTTGTAGATTAGAAAGAGAACACATACATGTACATGTTATTTCAATTTGTGATTTAAAGACTTGTAAAATACCATATTATCAAAAAAATCAAGTCAGTGAAGAGATATATAAAGTCGGTGGCGGATCCAGCCATTTTAAAAAGGGGGGGGGGGTCCCAACCCAGAGTAAAGGGGGGCTCCAACTATATGCTCCCATTCAAATGCATTGATCGGCCAAAAAAGGGGGGTTTAAACCCCCGGAACCACCCCCCCCCTCCCCCCGGATCCGCCACTGAAAGTAATACTTTTTTTCAGTACAGTTTCATGAAATTATATATACTGATATTATTGAGAAAACGAAAAAAATCATGTGTTCACTTATACAAACTTTGAAATGTTCTTTCTTTTAGTATGTAATTGGAATTTTTGAAATTATACAACTATATATATTTTAAAAAAAAAGCTGATAAAATCGCGATACTTTTTGTAAACATTGCCTGACGCGTTTTCTAATATCCTATTCGATTTATGCAAGAAACAAAAACATTTAAATAGTGTTGTGTTTACCCAGCAACGACAATCCGAACGTGGTATTACTGTTGGAATGGCTCCGTGTCACGTTAAACAAACTGGATGATTTTCTTTATTAATTCATTAATCATTAGAACTGACGTGGGAGAATAGTAAAGAACGCCTCTATTGTCGTTAAAGCGTTGGGTCAATCAGTTTTTAAGTACTTTTTCACATAAAGCATCCTTTACATAATGTCATTATAGAAAAGTTGCTTAATAGGGTGGGGGAGATACACAACTTGAAATGAAATCTATACAAATGGTAAGCTTCCTTTGACCTAATTATAGAAGATTTGTCACTTGATTCAGTTAAAAAAGACAAGTTAATTTAATAAGTGCTTGGAAACCAACTGACGAAACCGTCAAAAACAACAAATCGGCATTCACCAAACAAATATCATCTGTGTCATCACAACGCTTTAATCTAGATCTATATAATCAAAAGCATAAAATCATTGCTTATACTGAGTTTACTTATACTGAATGGCTAAATGTTTATGAATAACATAATGACAGACCGTTACATTGTGATTGATTGATGGTTCCTTAACGTCCAGTGGCAAGTATTTCATGCATGTTCAGGAGGATATATACCGTTACATTGTCAATCGCATCATATTTTTCTTAGAAAATAATAATCAAGACTTAGTCATTTATTTTTTCTATTCATTATATTTCATCGGACTTTAAATGAAATACTGATAAACAAAAAAATCTCTGACTTAGACAAAAAAAATAACCCCTCCCCGTTTTGTTTTTAATGGTTGCTACCTAACAAGGCCTCGTTCTTTAATAAAAATGTCAATGAAATAAGCTTCCGTGTTAATTATATAACGTAATAACAAATAAAAGCACATCTGTTTTAAGATTACAAAACCGGAAGCTCGATTTTCCTGGAAACTGTTATCGATGGAACAATTACTCTCGAGACATCGAAAATCATATGCAACTGATCAAAATAGAATAAAATTGTTCAATTAATGAAATTGAGACATTGCGTAATAGAGATTTATTTTCTTTTAATTGCACCAAAAACATAAAACAAATACATCGTGCAGTTTAAATGTTAAAAACCTTTTTACATTAAAGTGGAAACACCTTTCAAAAATCTGCGCGATTTCGATTAATTTGTCGATTATTGTTTGCGTAATGTCCAGTGATAATATTTCACTTTACAATTTAAAAATATATCATATAGGTAGGTTTAACAGAGTAGGACGACCGGGATTAAAGGCGGAAAGTTTAGAGTGCCACTGAAAATGGGAATATATTTGGGCCGATATTTTGTCTTACTGTATGCCACCAAGACAACGGTCCTCTAAAACTTCTGCTAAACTATAACTTGCCTATATTCAAATGTGCTTCGGTATAGTATTCTTTTTACGCTGTAATAAGCCATGATCCATAAAAATAACCAAATCTAATGCCATGATTGCTATTTGGAAAAGTTCTTAGTTTCGGTGCATATACTGTTCCTATATAGACTATTTTTAGATTGTCTATTCAAAGTGATGGATTTAATCAAAGGTTTTATTCCGAAGGTATAAAATATTGTTGGACATCGCATTGATATTTTATAAAGGTATTTTTCCTGCTATTTGTGTGCTTCATTCAATTTATTGTTCAATGTTCCATTATATTATTCAAATATTTTATGCTACTGACACTTGGGCATTTAAGATTAGAAATAATATGACAATCGTCCCATGAAGACATATTGTTCGGTTCTATGGACTTTAAGTGCTGTTCATTGTTTATGTGTGAGATTTAACAATTGTGTCATTAAATACCTGTTATGATTTGTCACAATATCCTTCATTGTACTAGAAAATTATGCAATAATCTCTTATATGATCTTATTATTAAAAATTCATAAACCTAATTTATGTATGGAAATCATTAAAAGGTTCTATATAAAATGAATTATGGCGATTTGTAAATTTGACAATAAGTATTGTTTTTCTTCCGCTCTTTTGATGTACTGAATAATAGTGACATTATCGAAACGTGTAATATCTAGGTTAGCAGTTTGAATGTTTGTTTTATGAGTACATTATGCAGCAGAAATCGTTGAATATCGAACTAAATTATTGGGGTATAGAAATTTGGTCACGAAACTTCTCTCGTTCAGAAGTTAAACATGTTTTTTTGTGCTGAAAATATGAGGTGGACATGCTATTAGCGATACCGGACACCCAGATACATATAGTCAATAATGGGTCCCCCGCTAAGAGATATGATACTTGTAACACTTTTCCAATATAATAACATAAATGAGAGAGTTCCCATTTCCTTATAATAATATGGTGGTTTTTTTTAAATAGGTGATACATGTCTATGAGGATCAAATAAGTTACAGCAGAATGCATGGAGTGTGTAAGTAACTATCTTTGGATAGCTTGTTTGCTAGCTGAATAATGAAGTCATTATAAGTTAGGTAAACTACCCTCCTTTAAGAAAGACTAGTCCGACAGCAACCATCTATCTGTCTGTAGGAATAGACTTATCCGAAAGAAGGGTAGTATACCTAACCTAATAAGGAACTCACGATATGCTAACGAGCAAGCTAACCAAAGATTCTACCTTTACCTAAACACTCCATGCATGGTGCAGTAAGAAATTTAGTTAAATGATGCCACTACGATAATATAATATTAAAACACAGGTGAACTGTTCTGCAACTTTTATTTTTTTTTAGTTTTTCGGAGTTTTTAATCTCCCCTAAAATGACATGTGTCAAAAAATGTTTAGTTGGTTGAAGTTTTTCAAAATGATCGGTTTTGGATGTTTGTCATGTTTTGGGTAATTTGAGTACATCATATATAAATTTAAAAAAATAAAATAAGAATTAAATAAAAAGGGTTAGATATTCCAACAAACCTTGTTGAATGTCAGACGACTTAGGGCTCATAACAGGAGGTGAATAAGTGAATAGTCGCATAGTTTATATTTCCATCAAACATAATATATACTTGATTGTTGGCTGCTTAACGTCCAGTGGCAAATATCAAACATATATACACAACGTCCAGTGGCAAATATCAAACATATAAACAGCCAGTGCACAGCATGTATTAACAGATCAGTATTTATGGCAACATAAATAACCCTCCACTAATCGTAGAAATATTTTCTTTACTTCAAACCTCCTTTTTCTTGCAAAATTAACTTTTTTTAAACATTTAGTCCTAGGTGTATTTTGACCAATGAAAATATAAAAAGGACAAACAAACAAGTTTAATTTTGATTGAAATGATACATTCGGTATTGTAAGCCGATTAATTAAAGACGTGTTAATTGACTATATTTACTATTATGTAATTATGTAATTGATTACCACATTAATCAACAGGTATAATCACAACTTAATCTTAATCTTAGTCAAGAAATTTTTCTTACATGTAGTAACGCTATCAATACTAACAATTGCCGCTAATAAAATTAGTTGAAAAAAATCAAAACTCCTATATTAAAATGATGACATCATATATTTTTTTATTTTTCTGAATCCTTCTTTTCCTAAATATCCGTATAAACTATTTGCCACTGGATTTAAAGCAAACAACAATCAATAAAAAGATAAACAAGTAGGTTCCGATTTAGCAGACAAGAACATCGATCTTGCAGCAGAAGATAAACTCTTCAGTAAAATTTAAAACGACGAGCACCTACCAGCAAAGCCCTGTCCCTTTTTATATTGATTGTTTAGTTATATTCCAGTTCATAAAGGTGCTCATATATCTTATTTTTTCAACTAGTATTTTGGGGTTTGGTTTTTTCCACGATAGTTTCCAACAGTTTCACGATATTTCACCACTGTGATTGGATTACAACTTCCAAAATATTTCAAAGTCAACCAATTACGTGACTTTGTTTTCATTTTTGGATAAGAACATGAAAAATTAACTTAATCCGATGACGCGTTATCCTTACTGGGACAGGTACACGGATTAAAAAAAGCTGATTTCACTGGTATCGCTTTAATACTGGTTCCGTTCGACTTATTTCTGATCGTCTTTACCGATTCTATATTTTGTCTATATCTACTTATGAATACTTACTAACGGAAGACTCCCAAAATGACATCACAAATATTAACCCGGCTATCCCATTTGAATAAGTCTCTAATTCAACATGGATGGCGTTGCTGTATGACGTCACTTCAGTATCGTACGTTCCATCTTTACACCAGTATCCTAATGGAGGTCCTCTACCGGAACTTCCTGTTTCAACAACAACAAAAAATCTACTTTACATTATAGACTGTTACATATAAAGTTCATGTCTTGCTTATTACTTTGTTTTTGTTTCGTTTTAGTCATGTTCACACATGTGTTATTTCGTCATATATATGTTAATTAAATTAAGACATTATCCTATTCAGCTTGTTACTCAAAATAGACGATCATCTATTTTTAGAATTATTGTATTGGTTCATATCATCCAAACATCGGCTTGATAAAAGTAATGTATTTAAAACTTCTGAAATTAAATATGCTTATTTAATTTCTGTAATATGTTTTAAAAAAAAAACTTTGAAAAAAATATATAAAATATATATATAAAAAAAACAGACTTGATATAAAAGCTAAAATTTGTTGGATCAATGTTTTGGACATGGGACAGCTTAGTGCATGCTACAAATGTAGCACGTGACAAATTTAATAATATTATGTTTCATCTAAGAGTACATAAAGCACATGTGTCATTTGTAGAACATATGTTTCGAGACGACCAACTGCAATAAGGTTTTTAGGTATAATAGTCATGGTTTGATGAAAGTAGATATGGGGCTTGATTGACGTCAATGTGACAACTGTTTCAGTTAATAGCACACACAAAAAAGAGACATTTTCAAAATTATAAATCCTAAAACCATACATTATGAAGTGGAGTTTCTTTTCGTTCTTATAAAAAATGGCATACGTTATGATTAATAACAGTAACGGAACAAATCTGAAAATAGAGATAGACAAACAGTCAGTACCAGGATATCAATAGCTGGAATGTATACTCAACATTCTTAATCTCCAAAACGAACAAATACTATCAAGCAAATTATGACAATTGGCTTTAATACATTTCTCATATATATCATATTATGAAGGTACATCAATGATTCAAGAAAAGATAATTTTACAACACTTTCATTTTATTAAGATGATAAAAGTGCACAGCAAAGGATAGAATAATAAGTGTCAACAAACACAAACTGACCTTCAAATCTACGTGTTTTACAATTCAGGAAGTAATGCCACTATTAACATTACCTTGTCAAAATATTTAACAGCGTGTTCATTGACTATTGAAAATAAATTAGTCAGAAAAACACGAACTGTATGTAGTTGACTACTGGTCATTTACTCGAAGCATGGCTGTGGCGGATCCAGAAATTTTCATAAGAGGGGGCCCACTGACTGACCTAAGGGGGGGGGGGTATCCGCTCCAGTCACGCATCAGTGATTCCCTATATAAGCAACCAATTTTTTTCCTAAAAAGGGGGGCCAAGGCCCCCTGGGCCCCCCTCCCCTAAATCCGCCTCTGCATGGTGCAGATTTATACGACATTTACAAGTTGTAATAAAAAAATGTTTTCTAAATTTGGTGTTAAAAACTTTAGTTTTTTTTTAATTAAGGAATACCGATATCTCCCTCATGCAAAGCTTTGATTCTATGTCCGAATCTGACTATATATATACTATCTTGTCCTTTTTGGTTTAAAGATCTTTTTTACAAAGCTTAGAACTCTCCAACGTTTTTGCATCGAGTCTCACTGAAGAGACATTTATTATCGAATTGCGTATCTGGTGCAGAAAAAACGGTACGGTTACCGTAATGTTATTAAACGATTCCTTGTGTAATTTTGACAGTCTTAGTTAATGTTATTCACACTTCATTTAAAACAAACAGATGCATTTAGTTGATACTAAAATACTGTCAAGTAATTTAGTAACGTTTGGCAGATATAAAGGAACTGGATAACGTTCTATTCTAGTCTTTTCCCTTCAATTAAAATAGTTTTTTATCATTTAATTTCATTTTATTGACGAATGTGAGATTCATATATTAAAAAAAATTAATAGTATTATGCATAGATACTTCTTTTTATAAAGTTACTGTAATATATCATGTATATAGTAATTTAGCAAAACATTTAATTTTTATGTTTATTAAAGTCTTTCCTTGTATACATGTATCATTTTCTTTAAGAAAAGGTGATATATTACAATAAATTAAATTTAATTTTGAATGTAACGCGTCTTCTGATTGGCTGACGTTATTTTGTTATGAGCCCATAGACATAATTTAGTCATGTGACCGTGAAGTCATCAACGTTTTTTCATGGTTTTCTACGGTTTAAAATCGAATTTAGAATTAAATTATAAGAAATGACTGTAATATTTTTTCTGTCTTTTCGAAATAACATAAAAAATGTGGTGCACACTGTTAAATAACCCGCTACGCGCGTTATTCAGTGTGCACCAAGTTTTTTTATGTTATTTCTTCATAGACAGAAAAAATATTACAGTCATTCCTTAATTACACAATTACATCATTTGACGTCATAGATTAATTTGGCCTTTTTCATGCAGACGTACAAGGGGGAGATGCAAAGGAAACAGTAAAAAAACACAAATTGAATAAAAACAGATAGCAACATGACCTCATAGAAATAGACGAACAAATTCCACAACATACTATTCAGAAACAAGATACTCCTCCTAAACAAGGTATAGTTTGTTGTTCGGTGTGAGCCAAGGCTCCGTGTTGAAGGCCGTACATTGACCTATAATGGTTTACCTTTTTTAAATTGTTATTTGGATGGAGAGTTGTCTCATTGGCACTCACACCACATCTTCCTATATCAATGAACTCCGGCGCTCTACAAACGATAGTTGTTTCTGCTCTGAAAGTGGTACCCGTCGTACCATTACTGTATATGATATCAATGTTAAATGTGTTTTACGTATAATCTCATCTACATTATAAGATAAAGAGATGTGATTTTATTGCTTATACGACAACTATCTAATAGATTTCAAAAAGGAGTTGATTTTCTAATAAGATCACTTCAACCCAACCCCACCATCTTACGGTTTACAGTCTTGCCATTTATACATATATAGATATAAGAAGATGTGGTATGAATTCCAGTTAGACAATTCTCTCATCCAAGTCACAATTTGTAAAAGTAAACCATTATAGGTCAAAGTACTGTGCCTTGGCTCACCCTTAACAACAAGCTACAAAGGGCCACACAAATGACATGTGTAAAACCATTCAAACGGGAAAACCAACGGTCTAATCTATATCAAAATGAGAAACGAGAGACACTTATGAACCACATCAACAAACGACAACTACTGAACATTAGGTTCCTGGATTAGGACAGATACAAACAAATATATACATTTGTACATATATATACCTACCTTTTCACTGATATACTTATATGTCCAGACACAACATTTTACTTATAAATAACTCAGAACTATGAAATTATAACTAAAATAGGTACAATCAAAGCTCTTTAAATCCTAACAAAACAATATACTTGTTTATTTTAAAGTTTTGACAAAAAAAGCCATTCATAACAGAAGTAGTAGATATGTCTTACTTAATGAATTAACTGATATAAATCCCATATAACAACAAACAAAAGCCGTCAAGAATGAAATAAAAATTAACACAATGGGTCCTTCGTGTATTTAAGGTCACCTGTTGAGGAGATCTGGTCCTCCATGACATTTGCACGCAAAGTCTCTTCCTTCTCGTTGACATTTTCAACGTGTTTTCGTATTAAAAAGGGGGCCTTAAAAAGTGCATATATTACAACCTAACGTTAACTTTTCTGTCTTAAAGGATTTGGATGATTGAAAATAATCAAATGTCAAACAATTTTATTAAAGGATTATACATGCCTCTATTACATCTAGTCAAAGATTGAAGGTCAGAAAGGCAAACTTCACGTATAATATTAAGAAGTTGGAGGATCACACAGGACCAACAATATAAGAAAATGCTGTGCGACGTCAAACAAAGTTGCTATAACCTCTTCAAGTTAACTGTTTATAAACCACACTAGTTCACAAGAAGTCTTGTTATATGAATATGTAATGTCTATATTGCAACTGACCCAAATATTTATGAAATGTATTAAACAAACGTTTGACACTTATGTTAAATTATTGCACGTATTTTAAAGGTAAGTCAACATGTTTTAATCCTTCATCAAAAATGTTTCTCTAAAATTATTATTTATTATGATTTATAAATTTTTTATTATAAGTTCTTACCTTATTCTTTTATAATACATGTTTTTACAAAAATGTTTACAGGAAACTTTCAGAGGATTAAAACATAAAATTGTATCTTGACAGTAAAATAAACCTTTTTTTCACAACAAGTAAAACTTATCTTATAACGTAGTTATGAATTTACACCTGCATGACAGCTTAGGATTATAATACACACATCAAATTCTTATGGTATGCATACTGTGCAAGTTCAATGCATTTTGAATTTCGTTTGAAGTGGCTTGTATAAACATATCTAGTCTAAGGTTCAATATATGCATGTAATCTTAACAAATCGCAAAGAAATGGCACAGGTGTTTAAAGCACAAAAAAATAACAAATACGAATTGATACTTTTTTCCAACCAAAGAACATCAATCAGGGAATTTACTGTCTGTAAATGGTCATAACTTGTAGTCATGTTAACTTATATACTTTACGTATAGCACATACTGGGTGTCTGATATTTGGAGCCATGAAATATTGACAGATTATGGTCTGACTATACCGTATATATTTTGGTATATAGAATAACACTCATGGATTGACATGTCGCATCTCATACCATCTTACTCATACCATCTTAATCATACCATCTTACTCATGCCATCTTACTCAGGCCATCTTACTCATACCATCTTACTCATGCCATCTTACACATACCATCTTACACATACTGTCTTACTCATACCATCTTACTCATACTATCTTACTCATACTATCTTACTCACACCTTCTTACTCATACCATCTTACTCATACCATCTTACTCATGCCATCTTACTCATACCATCTAACTCATACCATCTTCTTTCTCATACCATCTTACTCATACCATCTTACTCATACCATCTTACTCATACCATCTTCCTCATACCATCTTACTCATACCATCTTCCTCATACCAACTTACTCATACCATCTTACTCATATCGTCTTTCTCATACCATCTTACTCATACCATCTTCCTCATACTATCTTACTCATACCATCTTACTCATACCATCTTACTCATACCATCTTACATCTTACTCATTCTAATAAGTAAACAATCACATTAAGTCGTCTCTCATATCCATTTTCCTGTGATCTACCTTACAAAGATATAAACAACAACGCATTCTCTTATATTGTTTATGATTTTTGAATTTAACATGAAATGTTGTAGACTATGTTTCTCGTTTCTCGTTTTTTTTTTTAATTTTATATAGATTAGACCGTTGCTTTTCCCGTTTGAATGGTTTTACACTAGTCATTTTGGGGCCCTTTATAACAAAGGCTCCGTGTTGAAGGCCTATAAAAGTTTACTTTTTTTAATTGTTATTTGGATGGAGAGATGTCTCATTGGCACTCACTCCACATCTTCCTATATCTATGAACATGGAGTTTAGTATACGTTGAACATATAGTTTTATCGACATTAAGACAGTGAACATAGAGTAATCGTCGGAAAGCAGGCTTTAATGTGGTATCCAACACCTTCACTAAAATTAATTTGGGTCGATTAATTTTCATAAAATTTTGACAAAATACCACTTACGGTGCATTTAATAAGGTTTTGTTGGGATACAATATTATTACTGGAATAATAGACTACTGCGGAAAAGCAGTATTACTTTTTACCATTACTGCTGTTTTGTTATAGTGTTTAAAAAAAAGGTTTATAAAGTATAACATATATACATGTACGAAAATTAGTCTTACCTACTTTATAAAACGGTTCCTGTACTAGTATATCTATCGTTTAGGTTGGATAGTATCGTTAAATATATGTAAATCCTCCTGAATACTTACAACATTTTCTATATGTATATTATTTCATCTACAAATATTTCTTATTTGCGGACGTTTCCTTTCACAAAACTATTTCACGGTAACTGCGCTTTTTCGTAATCAGATTTAAATTTCTGTTGTCGATATAAGGGCGTCTTTTCAACAAAATAATTATTTATCAAACTGATTTTTAAATATTTTTGAATAAAGTACAGACAGCCCTATGATTTACAACTGCAATCTCTATCATGAGTTATAAATTAGACTTTATTTGTACTCTTTTTATTTACTGAAACCACTAAACTGGATTGACCCTAAATCAACATCTAAAATTCTTGTTGGTGAATTAGTTAAAAAGAAAAGCGCAATGAAATGTAATTTTAAATTATTATGTATACTCATTGTAGACTTTAAGTATTTTGTTGAATTCTCTTCAAACAGATTTGTGTACATTTGACATTTAAATTGTAGACATTTGATACTTTTAATAACTTTACAATGGGTTCAATGAAGAATCTCCGCTATCATCTACTTCAATCTAACGTCGAGACTCTAAAGAGGCATGGTCACTTTCACCTGTTATTTTCCTTTTAGTACAAAATGTAGAAAAGGAAAGTACGTGTTTTTATAACTTCCTTAATATTCGGGTATCAAAAGAGTGAGAATAATTAAGCTCTGCTATCAGTTACTTAATTCTAATACTTAGACTCTAAAGACGCATGGCCAATTTCTACTGATCGTTTTCCTTTCCGAAGAAAAAGAAAGTTTCATTTTTACTTTATCAAATTCGAGTATCAAAAGCGCTAGAATAATTTACTAAATTAAAGATGGGAGTATACATACTGTGCAATGTACATCTATGCTCAAATTATGTTTCATCAATACTAGAACACACCCGTGATATCGCGGGTCCGTGACTGAATTAAAGTATATAACTATTCGCAAGCCTTATTTTAGTATTATTTTTTATCTGAAAAAGTCATGCCGATAATAAGATACACAGTTTTCTCTGCTTTCAAATATCTCTGTTTGAACCCGTCGAACTGGAACTTATCAATTATTGGTAATATTAATTATTTGGATAACAAAAGGTCCTGGAATGGAGTAATTTTTAATCAACAGCATTGTCCTATGTTAGTTATAAATAAAGTTGAATTATTCGATTCACTGTTTTATGTCATGCCTGCTGACAAATTGAAAACGGTTCCTATATACACCTTATTTTTAGTCCAGATTTTTAGTATTCGTATTGTTATCTTAGAAAGTCTTACTGATTAAAATACTACAATAGGTAACAATTTGACAGTGATTGAATTTAGTAGTGTCAACCCTGTGATTATGATCCGTGTATATAGCATAATCCTAAATACACCGTTTGGTGGTGCACCTGTCAGATGCGGAACGTACAGATAAGGTAATAGGTAACAGGTGAATATACTATTGGTATCGGTATCGGACTCGACCCGGAACTTCTTAATTATTGGCAATGTTAATTACGTGGAAAACAAAAGGGCCTGGAGTGGTGTAATTTTTAATCTACACCTTTGTACTATATTAGTTATATATAAAACTGAATTCTTTGATTCGTCGTTTTTACGTGATGACGGCTGACAAATTGGACCTCGTAATTTTAGTATTATAGATACATGATTCCATAGAAATAAACTGAACGTTTAGCGGTACGGTACACATCGCTTCGAAATACACTTGATAAAAATATTGAATATTTTGCTATAATTTGTATAACAAATTGTATCGAAGGACACCTTTAACCGAAACAAATAAGTTGAATCTGAAAGACAAAATTTATATTAACTAGCAAGGATTTGTATAGTGAGAAGGATTGGAATCTCGCGAGCAGTTTGCATTGGTTGTATATAAAAAGCTGCGTATACGAGATTTTGGCGAGATTAACCGTGATGCATCTCGTTTGTCGTTTTATGTCCTCCATTAACAGTTCAATTCGTGTCGCATCAAGATTAAAGTCAGCCTATTGTAAGTATAATATATATATATTTCCATAATAATGATACTTTTATGTGTAATATTATGTCAGTTCAGATTAAGAAATCAATTAACATCGTTACAATACGCATTATTTACAGCTAAATTGACTATGCGTATTCTCTCCTGGTCATCGCCATAATCCCGCCCAAAAAGGCTGTCCAAACCCCATCTTTGAGTTCAATCTCCTCCTTCAAAATGAGGAATTATGTGAAAAAACTTTAATAATATGAAATAAATGTGTTTGATACGTGAACAGTTCAAATGATATGGTGAAAGGTGCTTTGGTTGTTGCTATTTTGATGAATGTTTCAGGCCGACCTGTCCAAAATGGTTCCGCGTCAGTGCAAAGTAGGATGGGCTTAGATAAAATCAATAAAGTATTTCATTTAGTCGATTTCAGCTATGAAACGTAATTATTTCATTTGATAATAGTTTGTTTGGTGTTCTTTAAAAAAAAAAAGGGCATATAAATTGATAACGTGTGCTATTATCATCGTTTTAAAATACCACTACGGTCACCAGCTGCATCAAAATGTCGTCATTATGGGCGGGATCAAATTAACATAAATTAACTTCCTTGATCTCGAATTTTCTGAGAAAACGTGATGGAAATGTTTACATCTATACTTGCTTCTGTGTTAAATTGGATGTTAACAACAAAGGTATTGTATTTCTCAACAGAATTATGTCTTTTAAAACGGCCTATTGTGCATACATGTATGTTCCCTAGAGGTCGGAGAGAAGCACTTGTAAGCAGTCATATAATTACCCTTTTTCTCACTATACAAATCCTTGTAACTAGGAAAAAAAAATTTTGGAATGTCCTTCTCTAACATGTCTTATATAGATACCAAAAATTAAGAATATAAAAATCCAGTTTGTGCCATGTTCATGACATAGATTCTGAGGAAAATAACCGTGTATATATAAGTATTGGATAAGACTATAATAATTACAACTTTTATGCGCCATTCAAAGAAATTTGTAAATTAGTTATTAACTTATACATTGACATGTATATTTGACTCTGAACCATATGTGTAGTGCTAGGTTTTGCTCGTGACAGCTATCTTATAAAAGGTATCGTATTCTTGTATTTGATAGGTGCAAAAAAAACATATTCAGAAAATAGCTGCGTATTTATACATCCCGTACGAAAAAAAGAATCAAACCCCAGCATGCGTTTTGCAAGCGGACAATAGAAGTACGCTATATTTTCCAATAACTAACACATCTTTATCGTTATTTTCATACAATATATATACCCCCCGTATCAATATACAAGATTGTGTAAACTATGTATCCGTGAATTAAGACACTAGCGAAAATAGGTTATCTGATCTTTAGAGGGGGTATATATGTATGTATATCTTTTAGATAAAACATAAATATTTATAATATTTGTATCAATGCGTGATATATCAAAATCTTTTAACAGTTTACATGTTTAAATCTCCATTGTTGTGTTAAGCAATTGAGGAAAAATCAATCTAAAGGAATGCGGAATCCATAAATATTCATACGTTACTCATATTATGACAGGAATTTAACATACATTAGGTACTTATGAATTATAGATAGCTGTCCTGTGTTCAAGTAAAATTGAGAATGAAAACGGGGAATATGTCAAAGAGAAAACAACCAGACCAAAGAGCAGACAACAGCTGAAGGCCACCAATGGGTCTTCAATGCAGCTAGAAACTCCCGCACCCGGATGCGTGCTTCAGCTGGCCCCTAAACAAAACTATATACATGTACTAGTTCAGTGAAAATGGACGTCATACTTAAAACCTCCGAAATATATACAAGAAACTAAAATTCAAAATTCAGACAAGACTAACAAAGGCCAGAGTTCATGGTTTATGCCCCACCTACGAGGATTTTGGTGAAGTTGAAGTTGTTTAGGTCCATTCAAATTGAAACTTAAGTACACATGTTCCCTGTGATATGATTTTTTTTTTTAATGCTAAATTATAGAGTTGTGATAAAAATTTCACGGCCCACTGAGCATAGAAAACGATGTTGCGAGTGTGGCATCCGTGCACTATATGGACACATTCTTGTTTTTATATGAATATACATGTATTTCAAAAGATTTGTTGGCTTGATTTCAAACGTGACAGCAATAAAATATTTTCTTCAGCAATTGTTACAGCTGAAAAGACATTTAACATTCAAACATGAAGGCAAAACGCCAAAAATATAGGGCGCTCTAAATTGTTTGGAGACTGTCTTATAAGCTGACGAAAGACATATAATCCTAACAAAATAACACAATGATTTATATGTTTTCTGCTATCTTATAGATTAAGTGTCATTTGAACCCATCGTAATCATTTGAACCCATCGTAAATTTTGTCCTTAAAATAATTGATCTAATTGATTGAATAACAACAAAAACGGTACCAAATTTTCTGCACAAGATACACATTTCGACAACCAATGACTCTCCAACGAAGCTCGAGGCCTAAATGTTTGAAAATCCAAAGCCTATTAAATAGATTAAGAGCGATAAACTAAAAAAAATAACAAAACCGGACAAGGAATCAGAGCTAGGTCTTCGAATGAAGGCATACAGTATCTACGACTCACCGTCTCGTATAAAAACATAATCTTCTCCACAGAATGAAGATTTGGTGGTAAGAACTTGACTCATTTTGAATGTGACGGAATGGCTACTATTCTGAGCTTTGACAACCCATGCACACTTCATCAACCTGTAAGAAATAAAACTATATTTTCATTTCGAACAAAAACAAAACCTTAAGTTAACCACATGTTCTACCCACCAGCTTGTCGATACAAACTTTAATAGTAATGGCACTTTTTCTACATTTCTAATTACAATGTTAGTATAGACGAATTACAAACAAAATATGTATTTATCTTAAATGTTCTAAAGTGCACGATCGTATACTTAGTCAAAGCTATTTTAAGTAAATGTAAAAAATGTAAAGTATATGTAACTAAAATAGCACTTCATATTAAGATTCAATTTCAAAAATGCACATTAAGTCATGAAGAATTGTTCAATTTTTTACTATTTCTTTTGGAAGGAGGGGTTCTTACTTCGTAAATCATTTAGGCTCCCAACAGTTTGGTTCGAGCGTAACTGATAAGTACCTTGAAGACGAAATGTGCTTCTGTCGTACTAAATCATTTGAGCCTTGTATTCTGTGTTGAGTTTGTAAACTTGGAAATCGGAATAAGGATTATTGTTGACATTTTAATCACATTTATTTGTTAATCTGTAGAAATACACAATAATCATGTTTGATCCTTAAATTCTCTATAAATGAAGATACCCACCCTGTTGTATTTTCTGTGTACTCAGAGGATACTAAGGCAATTTTGGTGTATGATGCAACGAATTCAAAATTTTTGGCTAAACAAGAACATTTCGAACATGCTGAAATAGAAAAAAAGACAAAATTAGAATTAGACGTGATACATGTAGAAACCTATATATTTCGGAGTTTAGTATAGCGTCGTTTATCACTGAACTAGTATGCATTTTTGTTTAGGGGCCAGCTGACGCACACCTGTGGGTGCAGGAGCTTCTCGCTGCATTATTATACCCATTTGTGGGCTTCTGCTGTTGTCTGCGCATTAGTCGGGTTGTTGTCTCTATGACAAATTAACCATTTTCATTCTCAATTCTATTTTCTTCATTTTAAACAATTTAATGCACAAAATATAATCAATGTGATAACACGTAATGTCGTTCTTCTGAATCACTGTATAAATACAAGTAATTACTGGTTACCACGAGTTACCTGCTTTTTTATATGGAATATCCGGTCTTTGCCATTTAAGACAGATGGTGAAATAACAGTTTTAGTTTGTTTTACAGAATTGATGCACATCAAATTATCAGAAAATTTAAAAAAAAAAAGGCTGAATTAAAGCTAACTTTTAAAGAAGAAATCTATAAACTTTAAGGTGTCTGCCAAGGTATATGCATGATAGCAAGACTCATGTGGAAAAGACTGTAGCGGGCATCGTGTGTTTGGTTCTATGAGATTGATAAATAAGCATCGGTGTCCCATCGGATAGAGGCGTTGATTTCGATATTAAACGAATTGAAGTGACTCAGTGTTCATTAATGCCTTGTTACTCTCGATTTATAACATTATATCTTGTTGCAGTCATAGTTTTCGATTTCCTTATGTATAGTCGACTCATGTTGCATTAAACTAAGATATGTTTATTACTTTTGTTTATCATTCTGAATGAAAATACCTCTTCATTAACTTCTTTGGAGCGAAAAGGCTTTTCATGGTGTTTTTTTCACCAGATTCGCTCAAAACTGAAGATATGATAGCTAGGATACATGTGTGTTTCTGTTTTATGTATTAACAACTTGTATCTAGTCCAAGCGAAATTTAACCCAACAACTTTCTATTTTGAAGACTGTATGGTGCTGCCCTATATATGTCTTTTAGTTAATTTTGTCATTGGTTCCATATCTCATTGGCGGATACCCTAGTGTCCCTTCATACATGTTATCATGTAAAAGTAGTCGTAGTGCAAGGTTTTACTTATTAGTGTATTTTCTGTCCTCAGTAGTCTTGCGTTTATTTGTACTGCATAGCTGTCACGTAGTGTTGTCATTTTAGCTGTATTCTTGAAATTGTCATATAAGCCTGGGGTTTGTCTAGCAATAAAACCAGGTACAACCCATCATTATGTCCTTAATGTGTCATTTATAAATTCACAAATACGGCAATTGATATCAAATAGTCTGTTTCTATGTATGTTTAGCGTTTGTTTTGTTGCAATTTACTGTTTCTGTTCTTCCATTGTTTCCTCTTAAAGTTGGTGTGTTTCTTTCGGTCGCTTAATCAATTTATGAATATTCATGTATTTAACAGCGGTATACAACTGTTGCCTTCATTCATGACGTCAATTGTATTTAATCCTACATTGGAGAAAAAATTTATTAGTATTCGAGACACAATTTATCGCGACAAACTTCGTAAATAAACTCATCATAGATACTAGAACTAAATTTTGTATATACGCCAGACGCGCGTTTCGTCTACAAAAGACTCATCAGTGACGTTCGAATCCAAAAAAGTTAAATAGGCCAAATAAAGTACGAAGTTGAAGAGCATTGAGGACCAAAATTCTTAAACGTTTTGCCAAATACAGCTAAGGTAATCTATGCCTGAGGTAGAAAAGCCTTAGTAATTCAAAAATTCAAAATTTTGTAAACACGTATCGTAATGGTACTATAGATAGCAAAGTTAATTTTGACAGGTTCGTTAATCTGTAAACACTGACTGAGGTAAACACAGGTTTTCCTCATAATATACCCATTTATGAGCTCAGTATGTTAATTCCGCCTTGATGCTAAGTGTTTGATAGGCCATAATAAAACACCAATAAAACTCTATAAAAAAAGTCTGTGTAGCTGTAGTGGAAGCAAGTTTCAAAGTTGTTATTAGGCAAATACAGTTGCTAATTATCTTACGGCATGTTATTGACATTATACTAGATCAAAGTCCCTTTACGTTTGTAATTGAAATTACACTTCGGTTAAAATGAGTGTATGTACACAAATGCATTATTTTTTATACGTTCTTATTATTTTGAGTTCCAAACTATTATAAAACAGCTGAAAAACTATATCTTCCAAAACGCCAATAAATGACTTAATTTGAAGAGTGTTCTAATTAATGTAAAGACGTTAACAACGAAATCAAACAGTAACAATACGTGGATACATGTTTAAATTGTTTTCAGATACAAGTTGGTGTAGATAGTACAGTTTCATTCTACATTGCCGTTAACCCTATTTGGTTAGATTAGACTGTCCAGCCAATTTCCATTGCCACAATTTGACGCATGCGCAATAATATAAAAATTATCAATGTTCAGTTACTTACCCTTTGATTTTGCTATAAATAACATTACAAGAACCATCAGTATTGTTATTGAGACACATAGTCTCATTTCGTCATTGTTAAACCTGCAATAGATTAGATATATTATTATTATACTTATCATAACACACATAGCGTATTTGAGGCTATTTTTTGTTATCTGGTTTACACCCAATTTCTTTTCACAATTCAGACTAGTTGTTTGTTATTTTCAGTTGCTTAACTTCAGAGCTAAGCATCATATTTTCATGTCATTAGTTTCCTTTTTAGATTCGTCATTTGAAACAAATGTTAATGTCATCACGTTCTCGGGTAGTAATGATAATGTCCACAAATTATTGAAGAAAACATAGCGTTTATTTCTTATTTGAATAGCCCATCTCCTTATCTTAAATATCATCGAACAACTTATTTCCTAACATCCGTCTTAACAGGTGATCTTCAGAAACAAAGAACAATTACCAACAGGAATGCAATCATGGCCATGGATACGTAATTTCCTGAAACCAAGAACAATCAACAACAAGAATGCAATCAAAATCATGCATACGTGATTTCCAGAAACCATGAATAATCAACAACAACAATGCAAACAAGATCATGGTCACGTAGACAGTAAACAATGATTTCTTGATTGAGAAGAAGATTCTGTTTTAAGGACGAATACGTTTTAACCTTATGTAGAAGGTATTACAACACTTTACCCCACTGTAACATTAATTATGGTATAGTTCTAGTCTTGGACTATTATCTAGGTATGGTGGGGAAGGAGTGGTAAAATATGATATTTACCAACACGTAATACAGGTTATCGCTATTTTGTGCATTTTTCTTTTGATCTTTTTTTGTGATAATTTTCATATCATGCTTCTCGCTTGAGATGGAAAAATTATCGCTAGAAACTAAGGAGACCACGTGGCGTTGCTAACGAAATTGACATGAAATTGACAACGTCGTCATAGGTAAAATAGCGATAAACAGATTATCATTGGTCATCGCAACTCGATTGCTTTTCTCACTTTCGCTGTACCAGCTCAAGCGAGGAAATCAATCTCGTTGAGATGATCAACGATAATCTATAATTATTTGAAATAATTTTATTATCCCTTTTAATCAACAAAGCAAATACACCATTGTTTAATTCATTTATATCGTTATATCATAGAGTTACCAGTGAGAGTATTTGATATGCTGATCTCCAAAATCAGTTCAATTGTTTTAACTCAGTACCTACACTTGCGTGATTAAACCAACACAAAACAATATTAATGTAAAAAGAACTAAATATTCTTTAATCTATTTATTAAAGAGCAATATTGTTTTTTACTCACCTTTAGTTACTTTATAAAATTGAAGAATAACATTGATTTGAAAATTATCATGTTTAATGAATATAAACAAGAAGAAAGAAATAGACTACACCACGCTCCAAGTCATATTAAAAGTTTTTATCTAAAGAATATTGAACTTATAGTTATTCAAAGGTCACCAAAAATCTATGATGTTTAATTGATATGATTTATTGGGCCATTGGAAATTGACCTCGTATAAAAAAGTTTAAAAAAAAAACATTTTTCAGTTATGAGTACGAAAAAGAACATTAAGCACTGTTCGAAATTCATAAATCGATTGAGAAAAAAAAAAAACTCCGGGTTACAAGCTACATACGGATCCGTGTTGTTGTTGCACGAATTTTTTAAATTGCTGAAAGCGTAGCACCAGGCTTTCAGATTCTATATGGCTATGAGCTCATTTGTCATGATCAGCCAAACGAACACCTCACTTAATCAAAAGCATTTCGGAAAAGAAAAAGTCCACGTGACAATATATCTTAACCCCAGAAACCCTTGGGTTGATTATTATGTATCTTGATCAGACCAATGACCACGAGTGTAATCAACTACAGGTCAACAAATGGTCTTCGACACTTATTATTGTTGATTGGAGTTTGTTAAACGTGATTTGTCTATTATTCAATTAACATTACGAACAAGAACAAATATAACATCAACATATGAGACACGTTCTGAGAAGATGATCGATTGGGATATACGGGTAAAAAAATTCCAATGTTTGTCTATGGGGGAAATGTACAAACAGGTCACTCCTGGGTAGAACCTTATTTAAAACGTTGTTACACGGTTCCTGTAAGTTTCCAGATGTGGCACTCTCCCAGTTATATGTCATAAAAAGTAAAATCACAAAAATAATGAACTCCGAGGAACATTCTAAACGGAAAATCCCTAATCAAATGCCAAAATTTAAAGTTCAAACACATCAAACGAATGGATAACAACTGTCATATACCTGACTTGGGATAGACATGATTGATTGATGGATTGAACCTGGTTTTATAGCTAGCTAAACCGCACACTTGTATGACAGTTGCATCAAATTCCATTATAGTGACAACGATGCGTGAACAAAACAGACATAATAGGTAAATATGTCAAAAATAGGCATGTAAAACCCTTCAACGGGGTTAATAACTGGAACATTATTTCTGATTATATTTCGTTTAAAATAAAATATAAAGCATGGCTGATTTGTGTTTTACATCTATGCTGTAGACTTGTTATGCCTTTTATGATTTTAAACTGCGTTTGGTGATTCAATTTTGTTTTATAGTTTAGTTATACAATGTACTCTTCAAGTGACGGAAAATTAAATTTTGAGAAATCACCGAGGATATAAATTTACTACATGATTTCAAATAACTTCTACTTATTAAAAATGATAGAAGGATTTTTGTCAGAACTTCAATTTTCATACTGAAATAATTTCGTCATCCTTCTTTCTATAATAACCTGTAAATCATCAATAATTCTATGTGATGATACAATTCGATATTACAAAAAAGCAAAGATGTCTCGTGAATTAAAAATATTAAGAACACAACATAAGAGAGAAATAACAGATAAACAAATCAATGTCAATAAGATATAGCTGATGTTGTCTATATTTCTCTATAACATTTTCAAAAGGGTTCAATTAGGTAGAAAATTTATTAATCATCATTGCATCTTGTCATTTTTCTGTTCAAGTTCCTGTACCAATTTAGTCTTGATAATGCCACTCTCTCTCTCTCAAGTTGCAAAATGCAATTATATTCCAAAAGGCGATACAAGTAGCATTTATTAAAAAAGGTTTAAGGATTTTATATTATTGAAAGTTTTAAGAATTTATAAAATAAGGAATATCAATACTCCAAGTATTCTGCTTAAGGGGGTTCGCGGGTCTAAATCATTTATATAGGATTTCTCTTTATTTTTCTATAAATGAACTTTATCTTATAGTTAATAGAAAAATAAAATAAAAAAAGTGGAGTCACCGTTCATTTGCGCTCACAATCTGCCTTCGAAAGAAGCATACATTTTTGTAAAGGTGTTTTTTTTCTGTTGAAGTAATAGGAGATATAAAGGTAATATCGAAATAAAAAAAAAGAATTTATTACAGAAAACGCTAAAATTTTAAAATAATTTAGTTTAAGTTCAGCTTATATGGAAATTATATTAAAAAAGATAGGTCACCGATGAGTTGAAAAAGATATTTCAATTTTAGAGCCAAAAAATGGCATTTTTCCACCAAAGGGAGATAAATTGGAACTTTTTCAATGAGGTATACATTTTGAAAGTCATCTGGGGCCAACACGAATTGATTGTTTTGAATGATTTTTGTACCATATGATAAAGTAACAACTACAAAAGGAAATAAATAAAATTTGTAATGACAAACAAATGTTTGATTTTTTTCTGAAATTTTTATACCCTCGAGCCTCTTTAATGTCTTTACGAAATGACTGCATGTTTTTCTCAATTTGCAACAATAACCTTTATAATTTTGTTTTATTTGATAATAATATTTCATTCTACAATATGTCTTGTTGCACACACAACTGATAGGAAATGATATTGAAGATGTAAATTAGGGTACGGTATTGTTCATGGTTCATTTATTACAGCGCAAAACTTTCTGATGGTGTGAAGATTTTAGTTTCCTCGTTATACAAGTCTTAATCTTTACATAAGCCGTCGTAAATTCAGGAAACAATAATTAAGTTCGTTGATGAAAGATCGATTGTACCTTGCCAGACACGAACGGACAAACAGCAATCCACCACCAAAGACATGCCGAATCTGACCAAAATGGGAATTAAAATCATGTACGTTGGAAGTACGGGATTTCTTAAGTCTCATCCAAAAACGGGAAGTTGGCACATATGCTTTAGAACACCAATCTACTAAATCAACATAAATCCCACCAAAAATGGGATTGAACTGATGTGCTTTGGAAGTTTTTGCCGTCCTTGATCCACTACCCGCAAACGTAGGAAACATCTCTAAGACTTCCACTTAATTTATGAAAAATAGTCAGTTTAGTGTTTACTTCAATCTTATTTTGACTTCTTATGCAATTTATAGAATGTCATATATAACAATGTGTCATACAATACGTACGGCATTTAAACTCAACAAAATACATGATAGTTTTAAGATTGCTATGATTTTTTCTGTGGAAAAACATTATTAGAATCTACAAGCATACAAAAAGGTGCGTGTAAATTGTTGAACATACTAATGAATATCAAATATTTAAGCTTTAAGAAAGATAGTAGAGTTTCATCAAAGTTGTCTTAAGAAAAACGTAACATTCGTGTGACCTCATATCCGGGTTTGTTAATCATTGTTTCGTGATTACATGAATGCTTCAGTTCTTTGTTTGTAAGTACTCTTACTTTATCCATTAATAGTAAAACTGAAAAAAGAAGGTATGGTAAATTGCAATTAAGTGTCTTTGAATTCAAAAGCAACTTTGAACTTTTCAAAGATCATAAAAGAAAATAAAACAACTGAATGACCACAAATTTTAGTTAACGTTCGTGTTGGTACATCGGAAAGTGATAACATAAAATCAGACCAAGGTTTGTGAAACATAAAACGTCCACAATAGTTTTACTGCATTTACATGGTAAGCAAATTAATAAAAGACAAATATTTGAACCAATTTACTAATAAAATCTTTAATGAATTACGTAATCAATACAAGATAAAGCAGGAAGTGCCACAGAAATACTAGTAGCTATTTTCTAGTTCAATTCTTGCAACAAAGCCAGGATGTGATATAATTGGAATTGTCGAGTCAATAAGTTACGTATATAATACGTAACATTAAAACCGTATATAAAACATCTTTAATTTAATGTTTATTGTAACATTTGAGTAAAAGTGACACTAATAATGGCAATCAAAACAATGAAATACCAAACCTGAATGTAAGATAAATATCACAAAGTTTACGAAACGTAGACGGTAAGGAACCAGCTACGGAACCTTTTTTGGGATTTAATTAAATAAGCTATGCTAATTAAAGCAATAACTATAAAATGAGGCAGGCATTACCTGTGAATGGGGACGAAGTCTAAGATTTTTTTTTTAAAATCAACAATGCTAAAAAGAGAACGGAAATACCGTAACGTTTCCGATTTTGGTTCTGTTGTTAGGGATTTTAGTTGTGACGTTATTCAAGTTATGACGCCATATTCAATGTAAACAAAGAAACGCTGTCATCAGGTAACGTTTTTTAATAACAGACATTTTTTTTTAAATGAATAAGTATAAGTTCCTTTTTTAGACTGATAAATATACATTTTATTCAAAGTCTCATGTAAACAAGACCGGAAACGAAAGTAGATTACTTAGCAGATCTGGAAATGTAAAAACGCGACAAAAAAAAATTGAACGATTTTGAGTTCATTAGTACAATAAAAAATTAGGGAAATTTTCCCGATTTTTTTTTTTTTTTTTTATTGTAATTTCTACTGTAATAGGGGACTTCGTCTTCATATGAAGGTATAAAGTACAGTACATACACTAACTATTTATTATTTTATACTAATTCAGAACGTCGTCGGCTCGGAAACAATCCGGCTAAAAAAATGGTCTCTATATTTGTTACACTCAGAAACGTGTCCTTCCCCCCAAACGTGTCCGATTCCCCCAAACGTGTTCACATTGACGTCACTGAACTACAAAACATGTCTGGTTGTAAAAGCGCGCCTACGCTTGTCATATCTTTAAACGCACAAACGTGTCTAATCCCCCAAATGTGTCTATATCAAGCTTTTCTTTTTCTTTGAATAGAACCATTTTTTTGTCAATATTAAATATATGTAGGTTATTTGGTTATTGCCTCTTTCATTAACGTATACTCATTTTACTATTTCATAAGAAAATAGAAATAATTTACATTATGTCTTTATCGGCTATATAACCTGGATAAAAGTGTGGGCGGGGCGTCCGTTCGGTTATGTATACATGTATGTTGGATGTAAATGTTAGCAGTCATGCTCACTTAAATTGTAGATATTAGTACTAAATAAGATACCTCGTGTAAGTGAACTCTTTCATGGTGCCATCATGCAGTTGTAGTTTAGAAAGCAATTTGAATGGATTTACACTAGTAATTTTGGGGCCCTTTATAGCTTGTTGTTCGGTGTGAGCCAAGGCTCCGTGTTGAAGGCCGTACATTGACCTATAATGGTTTACTTTTTTTTAAATTGTTATTTGGATGGAGAGTTGTCTCATTGGCACTCACACCACATCTTCCTATATCTATGTTTTTTTAATATCCCTATTTGTTTTCAATTTAAAACGGCTTCTATTACATAACGGAGTTTGAAAAAAATCGGTATTTGCTCGCTTTTAAAATTTTGGAGATTAAAACCACAAGTAGTGTTAATCCTGAATAGCAGTAAAAATTTAGACTCAATCCTAAATTCCCGGTATGATAATAGTATCTATCTTCAGTATTTATTGTTAACATGATGTTGCAATATTTGGCACTGGACGTTATGTCTCGTGATTGTGTGTCTTAAGTGATGTTGAAACCTAAAATTTAATTAATTCAACTCTAAAAATATTTGTTGTTCGCTCTAAATGAGAATAAAATACTTACAACTGGACAATAAGCAAATAAATGATAACTTCATCACCTGTGACCCCCATAATAGAATTGCCGTAAACGTTAACGAATTCATTTAGGAGATACATGTATTAGCGCTAAAGACGTGAGACGTTCTGGGGTTTAATAGTGGACACGTTTTGGCGAATAACAATTATCGGACACGTTTGGGGATTATGAAATCGGACACGTTTGGGCAAAATTGAATATTATGGACACGCTTGAGGAGAATAGACACGTTTGAGGGAATCGCACACGTTTGGGGGGAAGGACACGTTTGGGAGTGTTACATATTTAATAGTACAGAGTCATGTATTTCTACCATGTTTTCATGGCCTATACTAGTACGCAGATTTGGCATAAAATTTTCGAATTTCTGGAATTCAACGTTTTTCTACTCATATTTGGTTTGTTTTTTTCTATAGCTTCTGACGTACTAAATTATTATCCTGGTACCTTTGATAACAATTTACACCACTGGGTCGATGGCACTGCTGGTGGACGTCTCGTCCCCGAGGGTATCACCAGCCCAGTAGTCAACTCTTCGGTGTTGACATGAATATCAATAATGTAGTCATTTTTATAAATTTCCTGCTTACAAAACTTTGAATTTTTCGAAAAACTAGGGATTTTCTTATCCCAGGCATAGATTACCTTAGTCGTATTTGGAACAACTTTTTGGAATTTTGGGTCCTCAATGCTCTTCAACTTTGTACTTGTTTGGCTGTATAAATATTTTGATATGAGCGTTACTGATGATTCTTATGTAGACGAAACACGCGCCTGGTGTACTAAATTATAATCCTGGTACCTTTGATAACTATATTCAATCTTTCTACTGATATCTAAACAGCACTTACAATGAATCCTATTTAGAATTTACCACATCTTCATTATGGCAATTGTCTTTAGATCTTTTTCTCTTTTAGCCATTGCGTTGTTCGTTTATTTTGGACTTTTGAGTTTGAGTGTCTCTCTGGTTAAATATGTGGTGGTACTGTTGCATTCAATAACTGAAAAATATACTGTGTTTAAAACGAAAAATGTTTTTTTTAAATCGGATTTATTTCTCTCGTAGTGGTCATATGAATACTATTTTACTGTGCACATTACAGATTTATTAATTGATTGATTGTTTCTAAACGCCATTTATTGTGTTATGGCTATTTCGGTGTTCATGTTTTTATGTAGTCCACGGAGAAACCACTGAACTTCGGCAGGAAAACTGACAATTTGAATCCTCGTCCACTTAGATATATAGGAGTCGTGCTGGGTTCGAACAAACAACCTCCGCGTTTCCAGGCTGGTGAAACAGTAGTGAACTACATATAGCACTCGCCACTGATGCCCCTAGATACGTTAAAATACTCGTTCAAATTATTGATTTACTTTTCCAAAATAATTCTCTCAGAATTGTGAGCTTTGTACGATTTTTAACTAATATGACATTACAAAGTATCAATTCAATAAATAATTGGTATGAAACGAAAATAATTTTATAAAAATATAAATAAAACTCTTAAACGTTTATTAATCATTGAATGGAAACATTTTATCCACACAAAGCATTTAACATGAATAGTTTATCTCCATTTATCGTAGAATTTATCTCCTTTGATGATTTCCTACTGTGTTTGATTGATGGATTGAATCGTTAGTTCTTTAATTGTTTTATACAATGTACTCTAAAAGTAACGAAAACTCTAATGTATAAAGTCAATTCATTTTCAGTTGACAACGAGGAGAAACGTTTTGAATAATTTCAAATAGAAATAATAATAATGAGAGGATATTTTTTAAAACTTAAATTTTCAATTCTGCACTCATAATACAGTTCTGGAATCGTTGTTCTGCTCATATTTGATTGACTGTAATTCATTAATAATTCTTAGTCATGATACAATATATTTAAGAATTGAATGCTTCTTTTTGTAAATTCATTGGGGTGTAAAAGCGTTGACCGAAGTACATTTTGTATGAAGCGCGGAAGCGCTTCATTCTAAAAATGTGCGCACGGTCAACGCTTTTACAACCCTATGAAGTTACAAAAAGAAGCATTCAATACTTATAATTACATTTTTTTAGCTATGATTAGGAAAAAACGAATTTTATATTGTTTTTATTTAATTCACCTGTGCACTTTATTGTGGGACCACGTGCTATCATGAATGAAAAGTATTATTGAGTGATACAATTGCTTACGGAATAACCCGTGATGTGCTGTTAGCTAATCAGAATAAAGTATTATAATGAAACATACATCTAATGTAATTATTATTATATACAAGATACAGTTAAAGCCTGCATGAAGGTATGAATAACTTTGAAAATAAATCAATTTCAACACTTTTTGGGAAAAGAAATAAATAAGGGTAATTATACAGAGAATTTATAAAATATCAATTTATGTCGCTTTTTTTTTATAAGAGGAAAGTTTTGAATATATCAGTCGCTCTCAAGATTTAAAAATGCAATCATTCACCCATATGCGCAAAAGTAGCGTTTATAATTGAGAACTTTGTTTATTTGAATTAATGAATGAAATCTTTCTATAAATAAAAATTTATTATGATACATTGTAGTATTGTTTAGTTTAAAAAATATAAATTTCCGTTGTTTTTCGCGAAATATTTACTTATCTCCGTTGCCCTTCAATTCTGCACTCTCAAAAAAGTTTCGCACACCATATATATCAGTTATTTGTTCCTGTAGGGCTAGGAAACAATTATTATTTTGTCTTCGGTATAATGCAGAGTACACAGGGTGTCAATTATTAAAAACAAATATCGACTGTATTCCATGACATATCAGGATTACCCATACACGTAAATTCTGAATACCATCTTTGTCAAATGACTGCGCAAAAAAGTAAAATCACAAAAATACTGAACTCCGATAAAAATTCAAAACGGAAAGTCCCTAATCAAAAGGCAAAATTAATTGATAAAACGCATCAAACGAATGGACAACAACTGTCATATTCCTGACTTTGTACAAGCATTTACAAATGTTACTCTATTGTTAAAAGTAACTTTTATAGGACTAGATTGATACTAAGTTTAATGACTTCGATAATAATTGCTTTATGTTTATCTGTACCGCCTCCAGCAATGAAAAACATGTATACCAAAGTCAGCTCCATGTATAAAAAAACCACGATATGAACAATTTGAAACAATTTATGTATCTGCTTTAAAGACATATTCCTGAAGTATATACAATGTTCATTTTGAATTGCTTTCTTTCAACTGTCCTTGCTAACACAATATAGCTTTGTATGAGGTCATATTTGACGGTGCAAACAAATCCGTATGAAGATACATGAATTTTCACGTTATTTCAGTCTTATTCTTCTAATCATAAAACCGGAGGTAATAAAGTTGTCGACAAAAGATGTATTAAAGTATGACTAACAGATATAGGCCAAACAGACAAACAGCAATCTACCAAGGACAACATGAATTGCAAAATAAAAAAGGGTTCGATGGAATGATACGTTATTCTTAAATTGACACTCGTAACCGTTGGACATATCTCTTAGAATTCGACTTAGTTAATGAAAATATAATGATATTTGTCAGTGTTGATTTCCATTTTATTGGTTTGTTATGCAACTATTAGCACTTGATTGACTTCATAAATTTGAATGTATGGCAACATTCTAAACAATATGTACAGCGGTTAAACAAAACAAATTGCATGACATTAAATTGCTGATTTCCTCTTGTTAGAAAAAAGTAATGAAAAGCTAAAAACAAACAAAATGGTGCGTGTAAAATAGTTAAACATTCAAATGAAAATCAAATATTTAAGCTTTTAGAAAAGTAAAAGAATTTTATTATTAAACATGTTAAAGTTATCTAAATAAAAACTGAACATTCATGTGACCTAATATCCGGGTTTGTAAAAATTATAAATCTTTAATCATTGTTACGTGATAACACGAATGATTTGGTCCTATGTTGCTGTTGTACTCTTAAGAATATAATTTGTTTTCTTTTAATGGTAAGATTGAAACGGGTTTGATACATTGTTTTTAATTGGTTATCAAAGGTACTAGGCTAATAATCTAATATGCCAGACACACGTTTCGTTTTAACTGTCTTTGAATTACAAAACATCTTTAACTCTTTAAAAAGATCATCAAAGACAATAAAACTTCTTAATTAGCATATATTTTTGGTAACATTCGTGTTAACGCATCGCAAACATGATTACATAAAAATCATTCCAAAGTGTGTGTATCATAACATTCACAAAACATGCAAAAGACTAGAATTATATTTACAATGTACGCAATATAACAAAAGGCAAATATTTGAACCAATCAATGCTCTTCAACTTCGTACTTTATTTGGCCTTTTCAACTTTTTTGGATTCGAACGTCACTGATGAGTCTTTTGTAGACGAAACGCACGTATGGCGTATATACTAAATTTAGTTCTGGTATCTATGATGAGTTTATTTACTAATTAAATCTTTAAACAAGTAGTAATCAATATGAGATAAATAAGAAGTGCTATAGAAATATCTGTTTCTAGTTTAATCCTTGGATAAAAAAAACCCGGATGTTGATATTGTTGCGTCAATTATATAATTAGTTACGTATTTAGTATTTTAGCATTAACACTGCAGCTAACACATCTATTATGTTATTAAATGTTTATTGGAACAGTCGAGTAATAGTGACATCAATAATATCAAACGCAAATAAAAATCATAAGCCTGTTTATAAGATCATCGCGTATAAAAAAAAAAGATCATTTGACACACCTTGGCAGATCTTATGTCGATTGAGAAAAAGGTATGATATGATTTCCATG